>NW_027596328.1:135000-394452 GCF_964194155.1 Cetorhinus maximus
GTACAACCCTCCCTACCTCTGTAACCTCTTCCACCCCCTACACCTCTGCCTATCGCTATACCCCCTTCCAGCCTGTACAACCCTCCCTATCTCAGTAACCTCCTCCAGCCCCTACAACCCTCCCTATCTCTGTAACCTCCTCCAGCCCCTACAACCCTCCCTATCTCTGCAACCTCCTCCAGCACCTACAACCCTCCCTATCTCTGTAACCTCCTCCATTTGCGGCCTCTTGAGCAACCTCTGATTTTTCTGGCTCCAGTGTGGGATTGAGGAATACAGGGGGAAAGAAAAGAACTTTTCCTCTAAAGAGTCGTGGGGTGGAATTATGAGACACACACACACACACACTCCTCCACCCCGAAGACCTTCAGATGATAAACTGTTTGACGTATTGACACTTAATTGGGAGTTAAGCGACTGAGGGATATTCAGAAAGGGCTGTGAACTGGGACTTCACATTTGCCATTGGCAACAAAAATGGAGGACCAGGCCCAACAGGCCTGTCTTCCCAAGTGGTGACGAGGCCTTCTCATTGCCCTGTGAAAAACAGACTAGTGTTCCCTTTCCTGTCATTCCCAGCCCAGGGAGCTGACGGGGGGAAAACCCGAGTTAGCGCTGTGCGCGCCCATGGGCTGTAGCAAGATGGCCACCGGTCAACCACAGTCTCGCTCTAAGCTGGTTCTCTATCTTATTCCTTAGACGTATCCAGGTGCGTCTGGGAGAGCACGACATCACGGCCAAAGAGGGCACCGAGCAATTCATTAAATCCGTCAAAGTCATCAGACACCCCGGGTTTAACTACAACAACCTGGACAACGACATCATGCTGATCAAACTGTCCAAACCTGCCGCACTCAACGACAACGTGGGGACCATCGCCCTGCCCAGCAGCTGTACCTACGCCGGGGAATATTGCCTGATATCCGGCTGGGGAAAGACCGAATCCAGCGGTAAGGGGCAGAGAGGGAGCTGACTCGGGCCGGGGTCTCTGCGAGTGCTCGCTGGGGGGTGTGTGGGAGGGAGGTCAGGGTTTAGCAATGGGCTGCAAGATGGTGGCCCTTACACATCCAGCGCCAAGACCCCTCCGCTCGGAATCGGGCGGTGGGGCGGGGAGCTTGGGTTCGAACCTCACTCCAGAAACCTGAGCACTCCTGGCGTCAGCGCCGAGGGAGCGCTGCACACCCAGCGGTACCGTCTTTTTCAGGCGAGACGCTTCCTCGCCCAGTCCTCGCCTGTCCCCTCAGGCGGGTGTGAAAGATCTCCCGGCCCCTATGTTTCGGAGAGGAGAGGGTGGGAGCTCTGACCGGTGACCTGGGCCCAATGCGCATCCCCACACCCAACACCGAAACAGATCATCCAGTAATTGTCTCTTTTGCTATTCGTGGGATCTTGCTGTGCACAAACCGGTTGCTCTGTCTCCCCCCCCGTCGAAGACTTGAAAAGTGCGTCACTGGCTGTGAGGTGTTGTGAGATGCGCTGAGGGGGTTATGGAAACGCGCGATCGTACGTTGGAAGTGAGAATGTGCAGCACCGAATGTTTTGACCCCCATGTAGGTGTGGATAAGCTCGCGCGCCCTCTAACCTCTGACCTTTGCTTTGATTTAGACGTCAGCGGGGACCAGCTGCAGTGCCTGGATGCCCCAGTTCTCAGTGATGCCACTTGTGAACGTTCCTACCCGGGGATGATTACAAAAAACATGATGTGCGTCGGTTATGTGGATGGCGGGAAGGACTCTTGCCAGGTACGGGCCCTTGAACAATACGGGACATCCCAGAGGGACCCCCGCTCCCTATCACGGGGGGAGGGGGTAAAGGCAGTAAGAGCGGGGCTCAACTGGATTGCTCCCTGGGAGAGCCAGCATGAACAGGATGGAGCGAATGGCCCTCCCTCCTGAACCGCGTGCTGTGCATTCAGGGCCGGTGCAGGCACAGAGCCAAGTCCGGGGTCACCCAGAGCGGTAGCATTTTGTGTTGGGGGGAGGGCGGGGGAAGTGGTGGGGGGGAGGGCGGGGAGATGGGGTGGGTGTTGGCGGAGGGCGGGGAATGGGGTGGGGGGAGGGCGGGGGGATGGGGTGGGGGGAGGGCGGGGGGTTGGGGTGGGTGTTGGCGGAGGGCGGGGGATGGGGTGGGGGGAGGGCGGGGGGATGGTGTGGGTGTTGGCGGAGGGCAGGGGATGGGGTGGGGGGAGGGCGGGGGGATGGTGCGGGTGTTGGCGGAGGGCGGGGGATGGGGTGGGGGGAGGGCGGGGGGATGGGGCAGGGGGAGGGCGGGGGGATGGGGTGGGAGTTGTAGGGAGGGCGGGGGATGGGGTGGGGGGAGGGCGGGGGGATGGGTTGGGGGGAGTGCGGGGGGATGGGGTGGGGGTTGAGGGGAGGGCGGGGGATGGGGTGGTGTGAGGGCGGTGGATGGGGTGGGGGTTGGGGGGAGGGCGGGGGATGGGGTGGGGTTTGGGGGGAGGGCAGGGGATGGGGTGGTGGGAGGGCGGGGGGATGGGGTGGGGGTTGAGGGGAGGGCGGGGGATGGGGTGGTGTGAGGGCGGTGGATGGGGTGGGGGTTGGGGGGAGGGCGGGGGATGGGGTGGGGTTTGGGGGGAGGGCAGGGGATGGGGTGGTGGGAGGGCGGGGGGATGGGGTGGGGGTTGGGGGGAGGGCGGGGGATGGGGTGGGGTTTGGGGGGAGGGCAGGGGATGGGGTGGTGGGAGGGCGGGGGGATGGGGTGGGGGTTGGGGGGAGGGCGGGGGATGGGGTGGGGGTATCCATGTCTGCATTCCAGTGACAGACAGTAACCTTGTGCTACTCCCTCCCTATCTCTGTAACCTCCTCCAGCCCCTACAACACTCCCTATCTCTGTAACCTCCTCCAGCACCTACAACCCTCCCTATCTCTGTAACCTCCTCCAGCACCTACAACCCTCCCTACCTCTGTAACGCGGGTTTGGAACTCTCTTTAAGCGCTGACCTCACCATGCGGAGCTGCTGATGGATTTGATGTGCTGTTCTTCCACAGGGAGACTCGGGTGGTCCGGTCGTGTGTAATGGAGTGCTCCAGGGCGTCGTGTCCTGGGGGTACGGCTGTGCAGATAGAGGCTACCCCGGAGTCTACACCAGGGTCTGCAAATACGTCTCCTGGATCCAGGACATCATCGCCGCAAACTGAGCTCATCACTTGGCGGGGGAGAGCCCTCCGAGCTAATATGGTGCTGAATCATTCTCTGCTCCGTGTCCGAGGCCTGACCTCTCTGTACCAGCTCATGGAAAAAAATCAATAAAAAGAATTGCAAAATTACACCAGACTTTGTCTTTTCCAGTCTGAGGAGCTCCCACCCTCAATGTTCTCCCCCCACCCTCGATCGCATCAGCTTGGCTCCTGTTGGCTTGCGTTTACTAACCGAGCGGTTGAAGATGATCAAAGGATTCGATAGGGTCGATAGAGAAAAACTATTTCCTCTGGTGGGGGTGGAAAGAGTCCAGAACCAGGGGGCAGAACGTTAAAATTCAAGCCAGACCGTTCAGGGGGTGATGTCACTTCTTTACACAAAAATCTGGAACTCTCTCTCCCTGCCCCCGCCCCCCAAAACCCCATTCCTCCCGCCCTGCTCAAAGGGCCTGTGGGTGCTGGGTGCCAGCAATGGTAATGCCATTGAACGTCAAGGGCGACAGTTGGATTCTCTCTTGTTGGAGATGGTCATTGCCTGGAACTCGTGTGGCGTGAATGTTACTTGCCACTTGTCAGCCCAAGCCTGGATATTGTCCAGGTCTTGCTGCATTTGGACATGGACTGCTTCAGTATCTGAGGAGTCGCGAATGGTGCTGAACATTGTCCAACCATCAGCGAACATCCCCACTTCTGACCTTATGATGGAAGGAAGGTCATTGATGCAGCAGCTGAAGATGGTTGGGCCGAGGACACTACTCTGAGGAGCTCCTGCAGTGATGTTCTGGAGCTGAGATGACTGACCTCCAACAACAACAACAATCTTTCTTTGTGCTCGGTATGACTCCAACCAGTGGAGAGTTTTCCCCTTTATTCCCAACTGACTCCAGTTTTGCTAGGTCTCCTTGATGCCACACTCGGTCAAATGCTGCCTTGATGTCAAGGGCAGTCACTCTCACCTCACCTCAGCAGTTCAGCTCTTTTGTCCATGTTTGAACCAAGGCTATATTGAGGTCAGAGGTTGAGTAACCCTGGCGGAACCCAAACTGAGCATCAGTGAGCAGGTAATAGCTGGTTGGGATTTGTCCTGTTTTTATAGTATAGGACACACCAGGGCAATTTTTCACATAGCCAGGTGGATGGCTGTCTGGCAGGAGGCAGAGAGTGGGGATAAGGGGGTCCCTCTCAGGATGGCAGCCGGTGACTAGTGGAGCTCCGCAGGGGTCAGTGTTGGGACCACAACTTTTCACTTTATACATTAATGACCTAGATGAAGGAACTGAGGTCATCCTGGCTAAGTTTGCAGATGATACAAAGATAGGTGAAGGGACAAGTAGTATTGAGGAGGTGGGGAGGCTGCAGAAGGATTTGGACAGGTTAGGAGAATGGGCAAAGAAGTGGCAGATGGAATACAACGTGGGAAAGTGTGAGGTCATGCACTTTGGTAGGAAGAATAGAGGCATAGACTATTTTCTAAATGGGGAGAGAATTCAGAAGTCTGGAGTGCAAAAGGACTTGGGAGTCCTAGTCCAGGATTCTCTTAAGGTTAACTTGCAGGTTGAGTCGGTAGTTAGGAAGGCAAATGTAATGTTGGCATTTATTTCGGGAGGACTAGAATATGAAAGCAGGGATGTGCTGCTGAGGCTTTATAAGGCTCTGGTCAGACAACATTTAGAATATTGTGAGCAATTTTAGGCCCCGTATCTCAGGAAGGATGTGCTGGCCTTGGAGAGGGTCCAGAGGAGGTTCATGAGAATGATCCCAGGAATGAAAGGCTTAACATATGAGGAACGTTTGAGGATTCTGGGTGTATACTCGATGGAGTTTAGAAGGATGAAGGGGGGATCTGATTGAAACTTACAGAATACTGAAAGGCCTGCATAGAGTGGACGTGGGGAAGATGTTTCCATTAGTAGGAGAGACTAGGACCTGAGGGCAGAGCCTCAGGGTAAAGGGAAGACCTTTTAGAACAGAGATGAGGAGAAACTTCTTTAGCCAGAGATTGGTGAATCTATGCAATTCATTGCCACAGAAGGCTGTGGAGGGCCAGGTCATTGAGTGTATTTAAGACCGAGATAGATAGATTCCTGAATGGTAAGGGGATCAAAGGTTATGGGGAAAAGGCGGGAGAATGGCGTTGAAAAACTTATCAGCCATGATTGAATGGCGGAGCAGACTCGATGGGCTGAATGGCCTAATTTCTGATCCCATGTCTTATGGTCTTATGGTCTTATGCCAGTGTTGTATGGGCCTATACTGCCTTGGGTTTAGGAGAATGAGATCTGAGCTCACTGATACGCACAAAATTCCCAAGGGGTTAGGCAGGGTCGATGCTGAGAGGTTGTTTCCCTCCCCACCCCAGTTCCCTCAGACCACACCACCGGCCGGAGAATCTCAAATTCGGGAGCAGGCACAGTCTCAGGAAAAGTGGACTGAGATGAGGAGAAATTCCTTCAATTGGAGGTTTGTGAATCTTTGGAATTCTCTCCCCCCCACCCCCCCGAGAGCTGTGGGTGCTCAGTCGTTGAGTCTGTTCAATACTTGAGGTCGATAGATTTTTGGACACTAGGGGAGAGGGCGGGAAAGGGCAAATGAGGGAGAAGAACCCCTGATCTGACTGAATGGGGAAGCAGGCTTGAGGGGCTGAATGGCCTCTCCCGTTGCAAAGCACTTTGGGAGATGCTGAGGTCAAGAAAGGTGACATAAAAGTCCTTCCATCTTTCTTGCAGTCCCTGTGCGTTTTGGTTAAAATGCTGGTTCTAACTGTTTACATACTGTTTCTATTCATATTCTATAGTCCACTGCTGTCCAGACCATTATCTTGGGCACCCACAATCGGCTGATCCCTTCCCACTGAGGCTAAACCTGATGTCCAGACAGCAGGTTGAGATGGAGAATCCTACAAACACATTTCCTTCAACCTCAAAACTCAACTTGCAGCTTTGACTATTTCTAAGCGCCCCTCGACCGGCCTCCCAAATTCCATCCTCCATAAATGTCCGGAGAAACAGAACTCTGTTAGATCCCATATCCTAGCGGACACCAAGTTCCTCAAAAACCCTCCCTCTCTCTGTAACCTCCTCCAGCCACTACAACCCTCCCTTTCTCTGTAACCTCCTCCAGCTCATACAACCTTCCCTATCTCTGTAACCTCCTCCAGCCCCTATAACACTCCCTCTCTCTGTAACCTCCTCCAGCCCCTACAACACTCCCTATCTCTGTAACCTCCTCCTGCACCTACAACCCTCCCTCTCTCTGTAACCTCCTCCTGCACCTACAACCCTCCCTCTCTCTGTAACCTCCTCCAGCCCCTATAACCCTCCCCCTCTCTGTAACCTCCTCCAGCACCTATAAACCTCCCTCTCTCTGTAACCTCCTCCAGCCCCGACAACCCTCCCTATCTCTGTAATCTCCTCCAGCCCCTATAACCCTCCCTCTCTCTGTAACCTCCTCCAGCACCTATAAACCTCCCTCACTCTGTAACTTCCTCCAGCACCTACAACCCTGCCTCTCTCTGTAACCTCCTCCAGCCCCTACAACCCTCCTTCTCTCTGTAAACGCCTCCAGCACCTACAACCCTCCCTCTCTCTGTAACCTCCTCCAGCCCTTATAACCCTCCCTCTCTCTGTAACCTCCTCCAGCCCTTATAACCCTCACTATCTCTGTGACCTCCGCCAGACACTACAACCCACCCTATCTCTGTAAGTCCCCCAGCCCCTACAACCCTCCCTATCTCTGTAACCTCCTCCAGCCCCTACAAACCTCCCTTTCTCTAACATCTCCAGCGCCTACAACCCTCCCTATCTCTGTAACCTCCTCCAGCCCCTACAACCCTCCCTATCTCTGTAACCTCCTCCAGCCCCTACAACCCTCCCTATCTCTGTAACCTCCTCCAGCCCCTCCAACTCTCCCTATTTCTGTAACCTCCTCCAACCCCTCCAACCCTCCCTATCTCTGTAACCTCCTCCAGCCCCTACAACCCTCCCTATCTCTGTATCCTCCTCCAGCGCCTACAATGCTCCCTGTCTCTGTAACCTCCTCCAGCCCCTACAACCCTTCCTAAATCTGTAACGTCTTCCAGCCCCTACAACACTCCCTATCTCTGTAACCTCCTCAAGCCCCTACAACCCTCCATAAATCTGTAACCTCTTCCAGCCCCTACAACCCTCCCTATCTCTGTAACCCCCTCCAGCCCCTACAACCCTCCCTATCTCTGTAACCTCCTCCATCCTCTTCAACCCTCCCTATCTCTGTAACCTCCTCCAGCACCTACAACCCTCCAATGTCTCTGCGCTCCTCCAATTCCGGACTCTTGAACATCCCCCGATTCCCATCACTCCACCATTGGCGGCCGTGCCTTCACCTGCCTGGGACCTATACACTGGAACTCCCTGTCTAAACCTCTCCTCCTCTCACTCATTCGTTCTCTCCCCTCCTTTAAGACGCTCCTTAAAAACCAAAATATTTGACCGAGCTTTCGATCACCTGTCCCTAAAGTCTATTTATGTGGCTCAGGGGGAAAAGGCGGACATATTAAGTTTGGATATAGGTCGGCCATGATCTCTTTGAATGGCGGAACCATCTCGAGGGGCTGAATGGCCTCCTGCTGTTCCTGTATTCCTGATGCTTCATTATGCTGGTAATCTCAGTCCAAGGTTATAATACTCCGCCAATCTCTAACTGGATAGATTAAGGGATTTAGAAAGCCAGTTAAGCATTTGGAGTAGGGAGGAAGGTTAATAATCAAATTCTATTCTCGGTGATCTTTTATATGCTCTATCTCAGCTTCCAAAAGCAGAGCCATAAAACAGCATTGTGAGAGAAAGGGATAAAGGGATTCAGTTGATGGGCCAATGTTGTATCAATTGGACGTGAGTGGGGAAGCTGAATATGCATCCAGGAAAAGTTATGTTGAGGAAAATGAAGTAGGGTAACTCTGTCCTGGATAATGGGACTCAAACTCCCTGAATATGCATCCTCAGGATCACACTCCAGTAACTGCGAGTCCTGGCCTGTGTGTTTTGCTTTTCTACCTCTTTGACAACTACTTTAAAACTATCTCCAGCCACTTTGAAGAGGAAGAGGATTGTCACACCTCTGGTTCCCGCCACGTGCAGCCTCAGACCTTTAGGTGGCTGCATCCCTTTAAATTTCCTCTAAAGGGGTCAAAAAACCTTCCTTGCTGCATTGGTCCCACGTTCCTTATTCACCCCCCAAACCCGCAACCTCCGCATCTAGAAGGACAAAGGCAGCAGACGCATGGGAACACCACCACCTGCAAGTCCCTTTCCAAGCCACTCACCATCTTGACTTGGAACTTTATCGGCTGTCCCTTCACTGTCGCTGGGTCAAAATCCTGGAACTCTCTCCCTAACAGCACTGTGGGTGTACCTACACCACAAGGACCGCAGCGGTTCAAGAAGGCGGCTCACCACCACCTTCTTATCCCTGCTTTTTATCCGTAACCTCGAAAGTTCCTCAAATACCTGTCAGACTCCCTCTTGAAATTATTTATGAGGGTATATTTTATGGAGGACATATTACTCGCCTCTTCCCCACTGGTTGAAAAGTCCCTCAGCACCTTGGCATCTTTAAATCAAGCGACCCTGTGCAGCAAGACGGTATAACTAGGTCTCCCAGCTAGGGGGTGTTATATGACATGACTCCCACCTCTCCAATTTGGCTTTGACCAAGGGTGTAGATTTCTTTGTCAAAGTTCCAACCATTAAGAATTTGAAAAGAAGGTTGCAGGTCTCTTTGTCCTAGCAGACTCTGGAGGCCAGGCCTGGCTTATGAAATGTAGATGGCCTTTATATAATTGCCTTTTAATTTGGTCTCTGCAGCCCACAGGGGTCATTAGTGTCTCTTCAGAGATAAACGAGATGCAAGGTGCTGCCAGACAGCTTCTATTGGTCAAGGGTCACAGCCCGACATCGATTATGTCATTTGAAAAGGTCATTGTCCAGTTTTACAATTTTAGGAAGTATATATACAGAAAATATATATATTTTATAAAATTATAGAGTGCGCGGACTTAGCCCTATTACAAGACCCAAACCAGTTACAGGAAGACTTTCCTGCTTTTATATTCCACCTGTCGAGACAGGAATTCCTGGATGTTCGATAACCCAGGGTCCACCTTCGACCACACTAGTAGCCACCTGATCCTAGAATAAGGAAGTTATTGACTAGTCAGAGTGATCAGTCTCTATCGATTAGACCACAGCAAATCCACACGCGAGGTTGGGGGGAGATACTCCTCCAGTGAATGAAGAGCTTTGTCAAACATGAGAGCCAAACTTCCCCTGTTCCTCCCGGTTTCTGGAATTCCCGGTTCAATATTCCTTCTCCCATCTCCTGGCGTCGGCGGTGATGATGGGAACCCGTTGCTGCGCTGGACAGTGTTTAAATTCTTCCTTAACCAGGGGGTGTAGTGCTGCAGGAGCGCAGCTCCTAGACCACCTCATGGCACAGTAGGAACACGTCTGACTTCAGACTCTCATTAAAGAGGTCGGCAACCAGACTCATTCAGAGAGCGAGGCGTGAGGCTCGATCTGACAGGATGGTGAGTTGAGATTGATTGATACGGATGGACATTGCCTTAATACAAGCCGCCTGTCTGAGTTGAAGGACAGTGGGGGTTGATTCTTTGGCAGTGGATTGTGTTGGTTGACCTGGGACTTTATTGTATGGCAGCCACACACCCAAAAGACAACATTTTGCCAACGCACAGGAATACAATGACACAGTAAGGATGAACAGGAGTAACACATGGGCCTTGAAGCGATACAGAGGCATATTTTTTATTGTGGGGACTTAGTGAGATTTTTTTAACCAGAATATGTTTCCGGGAGAATGAAGGATTAATAACATTCGAGGCACTTTGTGTGCTGGGCAGAGACATCTCCGATTTCCACTTTCCCTCTTGTAATAATGATGTAGGGATCCAATAGGCAGTGGGGGACTCAGAGGAGTAAATGGTGCCTGGGATTGGCAGCTCAGGCAGACACAATCCAACGGTTACACATCAGCACCCGCAGTGTCTAGGTTTTGCTAATGGGAATCGCTGTCTGAGCAACTATTTCTCAACACAAGCAGCTCAACGCCTAACTTTCTAAGCTGCTCCTGGATTTCTGTGCATTCGGGGACCATCCTGCATGGACAGATAGACATTGGCGGCCATCTGGCCTGGTCCTGTTGTGTGGGCAGGAGGCACAGTGAAACTATTAAAAAAAGAGAGAGGGAAATAAACTCATCAAGCAAGAAGGAGGCAGGAGTGCTGAGTGTTTCCGGCATTTTCTGTTTTTATTTCAGGTTTCCAGCATCTGCAAGCGTTTTGCTTTTGTGTTGAAATAAAAAAGCCGATTGTTTGTTGGGAAGACTGTCTGTCACTAAGTGTCTCACCCCCCCCATAGCTACATGCAAGGGGAGGTGGGAGAATGCGGCAATCTGCGTCTCAGCTCTGTATTGTGCAAGATTTTCAACTTCAAACCAACTTCCTCTTCCGTGCAACACCTGCAGCAACACTGACTGAAAATTAATGGGTTTTAGTGGTGGCTTCCACAAAAAAAGACACTTTAGAAAGAAGCAGGTGCTCCAGCAATAAAAAGACATTCACTCAATGTCACTGGTTTTAAACATAGACACTGTACATCATTAGCTAACCTGGATACAGGACGCGAGTTACCGTGCTGGTTGACCAGAGAGACCTGGAGGTGTTTGGGCTGGAGAGACCTGGAGGTGTTTGGACTAGAGAGAACTGGAGGAGTTTGGACTAGAGACACCTGGAGGTGTTTGGGCTAGAGAGACCTGTAGGAGTTTGGACTAGAGAGAACTGGAGGTGTTTGTTCAAGAGAGAACTGGATGTGTTTTGGCTAGAGAGACTGGAGGTGTTTGGACTGGAGACACCTGTAGGAGTTTGGACTAGAGAGAATTGGAGGTGATTGGAATGGAGAGAACTGGAGGTGTTTGGAATGGAGAGAACTGGAGGTGTTTGGAATGGAGAGAACTGGAGGTGTTTGGGCTAGAGGGAATGGAGGTGTTTGGGCTAGAGAGAACTGGAGGCGTTTGGACTAGAGAGAATTGAAGTGTTTGGACTAGCGAGAATGGAGTTGTTTGGACTAGAGAGAGCTGAGGTGTTTGGACTAGAGAGAGCTGGAGGTGTTTGGACTAGAGAGGGCTGGAGGTGTTTGGTCTAGAGAGAGCTGGAGGTGTTTGGACTAGAGAGAACTGGAGGTGTTTGGACTAGAGAGGGCTGGAGGTGTTTGGACTAGAGAGAGCTGGATGTCTTTGCACTAGAGAGAACTGGGGGTGTTTGGGGTAGAGAGAACTGGAGGTGTTTGGGCTAGAGAGAACTGGAGGAGTTTGGACTAGAGAGACCTGGAGGAGTTTGGACTAGAGAGACCAGGAGATGTTTGGACTAGAGAGACCTGGAGGTGTATGGACTAGAGAGACCTGGAGGTGGTTGGACTAGAGAGAACATGAGGTGTTTGGACTAGAGAGAGCTGGAGGTGTTTGGGCTAGAGAGACCTGGAGGAGTTTCAACTAGAGAGAACTGGAGGAGTTTGGACTAGAGAGAACTGGAGGAGTTTGGACTCGAGAGACCTGGAGGTGTTTGGAGTAGAGAGAGCTGGAGGAGTTTGCATTAGAGAGAACTGGAGGAGTTTGGATAAGAGAGAATTGGAGGAGTTTGGACATGAGAGAACTGGAATGTGTTTGGACTAGAGAGACCTGGAGGCGTTTCGGCTAGAGAGACCTGGAGGTGTTTGGGCTAGAGAGACCTGGAGGTGTTTGGACTAGAGAGACCTGGAGGGGTTTGGGCTTGACAGAACTGGAGGTGTTTGGGCTAGAGAGAACTGGAGGTGTTTGGGGTAGAGACACGTGGATGTGTTTGGGCTAGAGAGACATGGAGGTTTTTTGGACTAGAGAGAACTGGAGGTGTTTGGACTGGAGAGATCTGGAGGTGTTTGGACTAGAGAGACCTTGAGGTGCTTGGACTAGAGGGACCTGGAGTGGTTTGGACTAGAGAGAACTGGAGATGTTTGGACGAGAGACACCTAGAGGTATTTGGACTAGAGAGAACTGGAGGTGTTTGGAATAGAGAGAGCTTGAGGTGTTTGTGCTAGAGATACCTGGAGGTGTTTGGGCTAGAGAGAACTGATGGAGTTTGGACTAGAGAGAACTGGAGGAGTTTGGAGTAGACAGACCTGGAGGTATTTCGGCTAGAGAGACCTGGAGGCGTTTGGGCTAGAGAGAACTGGAGGTGTTTGGACTAGAGAGAACTGGAGGGGTTTGGGATTGAGAGAACTGGAGGTGTTGGGGCTAGAGAGAACTGGAGGTGTTTGGAGTAGAGAGACATGGAGGAATTTGGACTAGAGAGACATGGAGGTGTTTGGGCTAGAGAGAGCTGGAGTTGTATGGAATAGAGAGAACTGGATGTGTTTGGGGCAGAGAGACCAGGAGGTGATTGAGATAGAGAGACCTGGAGATGTTTGGGGTAGAGAGACCTAGAGGTGTTTGGGCTAGAGAGACATGGAGGTTTTTTGGACTAGAGAGAACTGGAGGTGTTTGGACTGGAGAGACCTGGTGGTGTTTGGACTAGAAAGACCTTGAGGTGCTTGGACTAGAGAGATCTGGAGGTGTTTGGGCTAGAGAGAACTGAAGGAGTTTGGACTAGAGAGACCTGGAGGTGTTTGGACTTGTGAGCCCTGGAGGTATTTGGACGAGAGAGAACTGAAGGAGTTTGGACGAGTGAGAAATGGAGGTGTTTGGACTCGAGAGACCTGGAGGTGTTGAGCTAGGGAGACCTGGAGGTGTTTGGAATAGAGAGAACTGGAGGTATTTGGACTAGAGAAACCTGGAGGTGGTTGGGCTAGAGAGAAATGGAGGTGTTTGGACCAGAGAGAGCTAGAGGTGATTGGACTTGAGAGAACTGGAGGTGTTTGGACTAGAGAGAGCTGGAGGTGTTTGGACTAGAGAGAGCTGGAGGTGTTTGGACTAGAGAGAACTGGAGGTGTTTGGGCTAGAGGGAACTGGATGTGTTTGGGCAACAGAGAACTGGAGGAGTTTCGACTAGAGTGACCTGGAGGAGTTTGGACTAGAGAGACCTGGAAGTGTTTGGACTAGAGAGACCTGGAGGTGTTTGGACTAGAGAGACCTGGAGGTGTTTGGACTAGAGAGAACTGGAGGTGTTTGGACTAGAGAGAGCTGGAGGTGTTTGGGCTAGAGAGACCTGGAGGAGTTTGGAATAGAGAGACCTGGAGGTGTTTGGACTAGAGAGAGCTGGAGGAGTTTGCACTAGAGAGAACTGGAGGAGTTTGGACTAGAGAGAACTGGAGGAGTTTGGACTAGAGAGAACTGGAGGGGTTTGGACAGGAGAGACCTGGAGGTGTATGGACTAGAGAGAACTGGAGGTGTTTGGACTAGAGAGAACTCGAGGAGTTTGGACTAGAGAGACCTGGAGGTGTTTGGACTAGAGAGAACTGGAGGTGTTTGGACTAGAGAGAGCTGGAGGTGTTTGGGCTAGAGAGACCAGGAGGAGTTTCAACTAGAGAGAAATGGAGGAGTTTGGAATAGAGGGACCTGGAGGTGTTTGGACTAGAGAGAGCTGGATGACATAGCACTAGAGCGAACTGGAGGAGTTTGGACTAGAGAGACCAGGGGGTGTTTGGACTAGAGATACCTTGAGGTGCTTGGACTAGAGAGACCTGGAGGTGTTTGGACTAGAGAGAACTGGAGAAGTTTGGACTAGAGACATCTAGAGGTGTTTGGACTAGAGAGAACCAGAGGTGCTTGGATTAGAGAAAACTGGAGAAGTTTGGACTAGAGACACCTAGAGGTGTTAGGGCTAGAGAAAACTGGAGCTGTTTGGGCTAGAGAGAACTGAAGGTTTTTTGGACTAGAGATAACTGGAGGTGTTTGGAATGGAGAGAACTGGAAGTGTTTGGAATGGAGAGAACTGGAGGTGGTTGGAATGGAGAGAACTGGAGGTGTTTGGAATGGAGAGAACTGGAGTTGTTTGGAATGGAGAGAACTGGAGGTGTTTGGGCTAGAGGGAATGGAGGTATTCGAGCTAGAGAGAACTGGAGGTGTTTGGACTAGAGAGAATTGAGGTGTTTGGACTAGAGAAAATGGAGGTGTTTGGACTAGAGAGAATGGAGGTGTTTGTACTAGAGAGAGCTGGAGGTGTTGGGACTAGAGAGAGCTGGAGGTGTTTGGACTAGAGAGAGCTGGAGGTGTTTGGACAAGAGAGAGCTGGAGGTGTTTGGACTAGAGAGAGCTGGAGGTGTTTGGACTTGAGAGAACTGAGGTGATTGGACTAGAGAGAGCTGGAGGTGTTTGGACTAGAGAGAGCTGGAGCTGTTTGGACTACAGAGAACTGGAGGTCTTTGGGCTAGAGAGAACTGGAGGAGTTTGGACAAGAGAGACCTGGAGGAGTTTGGACTAGAGAGACCTGGAGGTGTTTGGACTAGAGAGACCTGGAGGTGGTGCACTAGAGAGACCTGGAGGTGTTTAGACTAGTGAGAACTGGAGGTGTTTGGACTAGAGAGAGCTGGATGTGTTAGGGCTAGAGAGACCTGGAGGTGCTTGGACTAGAGAGAACTGGAGGAGTTTGGACTAGAGAGACCTGGAGGTGTTTGGAGTAGAGAGAGCTGGAGGAGTTTGCACTAGAGAGAACTGGAGGAGTTTTGACTAGAGGGAACTGGAGGAGTTGGACTAGAGCGAACTGGAGGTGTTTGGACCGGAGAGTCCTGGAGGTGTTTGGACTAGAGAGACCTTGAGGTTCTTGGACTAGAGAGACCTGGAGGTGTTTTCACTAGAGAGAACTGGAGATGTTTGGACTAGAGAAACCTAGAGGTGTTTGGACTAGAGAGAACTGGAGGTGCTTGGACACAGAGAACTGGAGAAGTTTGGACTAGACACACCTAGAGCTGTTAGGGCTAGAGAAAACAGGAGCTGTTTGGGCTAGAGAGATCTGGAGCTGTTTGGACTAGAGAGAACTGGAGAAGTTTGGACTAGAGACACCAAGAGGTGTTTGGACTAGAGAGAACTGGAGGCGTTTGGAATAGAGAGAGCTGGAGGTGTTTCGGCTAGAGAAACCTGGAGGTGTTTGGGCTAGAGAAAACTGAAGGAATTTGGACTAGAGAGACCTGGAGGTGTTTGGAATTGTGAGCCCTGGAGGTATTTGGACGAGAGAGAACTGAAGGAGTTTGGACGAGTGAGAAATGGAGGTGTTTGGAATAGAGAGACCTGGAGGTGTTGGGCTAGGGAAACCTGGAGGTGTTTGGAATAGAGAGAACTGGAGGCGTTTGGAATGGAGAGAACTGGAGGTGTTTGGAATGGAGAGAACTGGAGGTGTTTGGGCTAGAGGGAATGGAGGTGTTTGGCTGGAGAGAACTGGAGGCGTTTGGACTAGAGAGAATTGAAGTGTTTGGACTAGAGAGAATGGAGTTGTTTGGACTAGAGAGAGCTGAGGTGTTTGGACTAGAGAGAATGGAGTTGTTTGGACTAGAGAGGGCTGGAGGTGTTTGGACTAAAGAGAGCTGGAGGTGTTTGCAGTGGAGAGACCTGGAGTCGTTTCGGCTAGAGAGAACTGGACGTGTTTGGGCTAGAGAGAACTGGAGGTGTTTGGACTAGAGAGAACTGCAGGTGCTTGGGCTAGAGAGAACTGGAGGTGTTTGGACTAGAGACAACTGCAGGTGTATGGGCTAGAGAGACCTGCAGGTATTTGGACTAGGGAGAACTGGAGGAGTTTGGACTAGAGAGAAGTGGAGGAGTTTGGACTAGAGAGAACTGGAGATGTTTGGACTAGAGAGAGCTGGAGGAGTTCGCACTAGAGAGAACTGGAGGAGTTTGGACTAGAGACAACTGGAGGAGTTTGGAATAGAGAGAACTGGAGGTGTTTGGAATAGAGAGACCATGAGGTGTTTCAGCTAGAGAGACCTGGAGGTGTTTGGGGTAGAGAGACAGGGAGGTTTTTTGGACTAGAGAGAACTGGAGGTGTTTGGACCGGAGAGTCCTGGGGGTGTTTCGACTAGAGAGACCTTGAGGTGCTTGGACTGGAGACACCTGTAGGAGTTTGGACTAGAGAGAATTGGAGGTGATTGGAATGGAGAGAACTGGAGGTGTTTGGAATGGAGAGAACTGGAGGTGTTTGGAATGGAGAGAACTGGAGGTGTTTGGGCTAGAGGGAATGGAGGTGTTTGGGCTAGAGAGAACTGGAGGCGTTTGGACTAGAGAGAATTGAAGTGTTTGGACTAGCGAGAATGGAGTTGTTTGGACTAGAGAGAGCTGAGGTGTTTGGACTAGAGAGAGCTGGAGGTGTTTGGACTAGAGAGGGCTGGAGGTGTTTGGTCTAGAGAGAGCTGGAGGTGTTTGGACTAGAGAGAACTGGAGGTGTTTGGACTAGAGAGGGCTGGAGGTGTTTGGACTAGAGAGAGCTGGATGTCTTTGCACTAGAGAGAACTGGGGGTGTTTGGGGTAGAGAGAACTGGAGGTGTTTGGGCTAGAGAGAACTGGAGGAGTTTGGACTAGAGAGACCTGGAGGAGTTTGGACTAGAGAGACCAGGAGATGTTTGGACTAGAGAGACCTGGAGGTGTATGGACTAGAGAGACCTGGAGGTGGTTGGACTAGAGAGAACATGAGGTGTTTGGACTAGAGAGAGCTGGAGGTGTTTGGGCTAGAGAGACCTGGAGGAGTTTCAACTAGAGAGAACTGGAGGAGTTTGGACTAGAGAGAACTGGAGGAGTTTGGACTCGAGAGACCTGGAGGTGTTTGGAGTAGAGAGAGCTGGAGGAGTTTGCATTAGAGAGAACTGGAGGAGTTTGGATAAGAGAGAATTGGAGGAGTTTGGACATGAGAGAACTGGAATGTGTTTGGACTAGAGAGACCTGGAGGCGTTTCGGCTAGAGAGACCTGGAGGTGTTTGGGCTAGAGAGACCTGGAGGTGTTTGGACTAGAGAGACCTGGAGGGGTTTGGGCTTGACAGAACTGGAGGTGTTTGGGCTAGAGAGAACTGGAGGTGTTTGGGGTAGAGACACGTGGATGTGTTTGGGCTAGAGAGACATGGAGGTTTTTTGGACTAGAGAGAACTGGAGGTGTTTGGACTGGAGAGATCTGGAGGTGTTTGGACTAGAGAGACCTTGAGGTGCTTGGACTAGAGGGACCTGGAGTGGTTTGGACTAGAGAGAACTGGAGATGTTTGGACGAGAGACACCTAGAGGTATTTGGACTAGAGAGAACTGGAGGTGTTTGGAATAGAGAGAGCTTGAGGTGTTTGTGCTAGAGATACCTGGAGGTGTTTGGGCTAGAGAGAACTGATGGAGTTTGGACTAGAGAGAACTGGAGGAGTTTGGAGTAGACAGACCTGGAGGTATTTCGGCTAGAGAGACCTGGAGGCGTTTGGGCTAGAGAGAACTGGAGGTGTTTGGACTAGAGAGAACTGGAGGGGTTTGGGATTGAGAGAACTGGAGGTGTTGGGGCTAGAGAGAACTGGAGGTGTTTGGAGTAGAGAGACATGGAGGAATTTGGACTAGAGAGACATGGAGGTGTTTGGGCTAGAGAGAGCTGGAGTTGTATGGAATAGAGAGAACTGGATGTGTTTGGGGCAGAGAGACCAGGAGGTGATTGAGATAGAGAGACCTGGAGATGTTTGGGGTAGAGAGACCTAGAGGTGTTTGGGCTAGAGAGACATGGAGGTTTTTTGGACTAGAGAGAACTGGAGGTGTTTGGACTGGAGAGACCTGGTGGTGTTTGGACTAGAAAGACCTTGAGGTGCTTGGACTAGAGAGATCTGGAGGTGTTTGGGCTAGAGAGAACTGAAGGAGTTTGGACTAGAGAGACCTGGAGGTGTTTGGACTTGTGAGCCCTGGAGGTATTTGGACGAGAGAGAACTGAAGGAGTTTGGACGAGTGAGAAATGGAGGTGTTTGGACTCGAGAGACCTGGAGGTGTTGAGCTAGGGAGACCTGGAGGTGTTTGGAATAGAGAGAACTGGAGGTATTTGGACTAGAGAAACCTGGAGGTGGTTGGGCTAGAGAGAAATGGAGGTGTTTGGACCAGAGAGAGCTAGAGGTGATTGGACTTGAGAGAACTGGAGGTGTTTGGACTAGAGAGAGCTGGAGGTGTTTGGACTAGAGAGAGCTGGAGGTGTTTGGACTAGAGAGAACTGGAGGTGTTTGGGCTAGAGGGAACTGGATGTGTTTGGGCAACAGAGAACTGGAGGAGTTTCGACTAGAGTGACCTGGAGGAGTTTGGACTAGAGAGACCTGGAAGTGTTTGGACTAGAGAGACCTGGAGGTGTTTGGACTAGAGAGACCTGGAGGTGTTTGGACTAGAGAGAACTGGAGGTGTTTGGACTAGAGAGAGCTGGAGGTGTTTGGGCTAGAGAGACCTGGAGGAGTTTGGAATAGAGAGACCTGGAGGTGTTTGGACTAGAGAGAGCTGGAGGAGTTTGCACTAGAGAGAACTGGAGGAGTTTGGACTAGAGAGAACTGGAGGAGTTTGGACTAGAGAGAACTGGAGGGGTTTGGACAGGAGAGACCTGGAGGTGTATGGACTAGAGAGAACTGGAGGTGTTTGGACTAGAGAGAACTCGAGGAGTTTGGACTAGAGAGACCTGGAGGTGTTTGGACTAGAGAGAACTGGAGGTGTTTGGACTAGAGAGAGCTGGAGGTGTTTGGGCTAGAGAGACCAGGAGGAGTTTCAACTAGAGAGAAATGGAGGAGTTTGGAATAGAGGGACCTGGAGGTGTTTGGACTAGAGAGAGCTGGATGACATAGCACTAGAGCGAACTGGAGGAGTTTGGACTAGAGAGACCAGGGGGTGTTTGGACTAGAGATACCTTGAGGTGCTTGGACTAGAGAGACCTGGAGGTGTTTGGACTAGAGAGAACTGGAGAAGTTTGGACTAGAGACATCTAGAGGTGTTTGGACTAGAGAGAACCAGAGGTGCTTGGATTAGAGAAAACTGGAGAAGTTTGGACTAGAGACACCTAGAGGTGTTAGGGCTAGAGAAAACTGGAGCTGTTTGGGCTAGAGAGAACTGAAGGTTTTTTGGACTAGAGATAACTGGAGGTGTTTGGAATGGAGAGAACTGGAAGTGTTTGGAATGGAGAGAACTGGAGGTGGTTGGAATGGAGAGAACTGGAGGTGTTTGGAATGGAGAGAACTGGAGTTGTTTGGAATGGAGAGAACTGGAGGTGTTTGGGCTAGAGGGAATGGAGGTATTCGAGCTAGAGAGAACTGGAGGTGTTTGGACTAGAGAGAATTGAGGTGTTTGGACTAGAGAAAATGGAGGTGTTTGGACTAGAGAGAATGGAGGTGTTTGTACTAGAGAGAGCTGGAGGTGTTGGGACTAGAGAGAGCTGGAGGTGTTTGGACTAGAGAGAGCTGGAGGTGTTTGGACAAGAGAGAGCTGGAGGTGTTTGGACTAGAGAGAGCTGGAGGTGTTTGGACTTGAGAGAACTGAGGTGATTGGACTAGAGAGAGCTGGAGGTGTTTGGACTAGAGAGAGCTGGAGCTGTTTGGACTACAGAGAACTGGAGGTCTTTGGGCTAGAGAGAACTGGAGGAGTTTGGACAAGAGAGACCTGGAGGAGTTTGGACTAGAGAGACCTGGAGGTGTTTGGACTAGAGAGACCTGGAGGTGGTGCACTAGAGAGACCTGGAGGTGTTTAGACTAGTGAGAACTGGAGGTGTTTGGACTAGAGAGAGCTGGATGTGTTAGGGCTAGAGAGACCTGGAGGTGCTTGGACTAGAGAGAACTGGAGGAGTTTGGACTAGAGAGACCTGGAGGTGTTTGGAGTAGAGAGAGCTGGAGGAGTTTGCACTAGAGAGAACTGGAGGAGTTTTGACTAGAGGGAACTGGAGGAGTTGGACTAGAGCGAACTGGAGGTGTTTGGACCGGAGAGTCCTGGAGGTGTTTGGACTAGAGAGACCTTGAGGTTCTTGGACTAGAGAGACCTGGAGGTGTTTTCACTAGAGAGAACTGGAGATGTTTGGACTAGAGAAACCTAGAGGTGTTTGGACTAGAGAGAACTGGAGGTGCTTGGACACAGAGAACTGGAGAAGTTTGGACTAGACACACCTAGAGCTGTTAGGGCTAGAGAAAACAGGAGCTGTTTGGGCTAGAGAGATCTGGAGCTGTTTGGACTAGAGAGAACTGGAGAAGTTTGGACTAGAGACGCCAAGAGGTGTTTGGACTAGAGAGAACTGGAGGCGTTTGGAATAGAGAGAGCTGGAGGTGTTTCGGCTAGAGAAACCTGGAGGTGTTTGGGCTAGAGAAAACTGAAGGAATTTGGACTAGAGAGACCTGGAGGTGTTTGGAATTGTGAGCCCTGGAGGTATTTGGACGAGAGAGAACTGAAGGAGTTTGGACGAGTGAGAAATGGAGGTGTTTGGAATAGAGAGACCTGGAGGTGTTGGGCTAGGGAAACCTGGAGGTGTTTGGAATAGAGAGAACTGGAGGCGTTTGGAATGGAGAGAACTGGAGGTGTTTGGAATGGAGAGAACTGGAGGTGTTTGGGCTAGAGGGAATGGAGGTGTTTGGCTGGAGAGAACTGGAGGCGTTTGGACTAGAGAGAATTGAAGTGTTTGGACTAGAGAGAATGGAGTTGTTTGGACTAGAGAGAGCTGAGGTGTTTGGACTAGAGAGAATGGAGTTGTTTGGACTAGAGAGGGCTGGAGGTGTTTGGACTAAAGAGAGCTGGAGGTGTTTGCAGTGGAGAGACCTGGAGTCGTTTCGGCTAGAGAGAACTGGACGTGTTTGGGCTAGAGAGAACTGGAGGTGTTTGGACTAGAGAGAACTGCAGGTGCTTGGGCTAGAGAGAACTGGAGGTGTTTGGACTAGAGACAACTGCAGGTGTATGGGCTAGAGAGACCTGCAGGTATTTGGACTAGGGAGAACTGGAGGAGTTTGGACTAGAGAGAAGTGGAGGAGTTTGGACTAGAGAGAACTGGAGATGTTTGGACTAGAGAGAGCTGGAGGAGTTCGCACTAGAGAGAACTGGAGGAGTTTGGACTAGAGACAACTGGAGGAGTTTGGAATAGAGAGAACTGGAGGTGTTTGGAATAGAGAGACCATGAGGTGTTTCAGCTAGAGAGACCTGGAGGTGTTTGGGGTAGAGAGACAGGGAGGTTTTTTGGACTAGAGAGAACTGGAGGTGTTTGGACCGGAGAGTCCTGGGGGTGTTTCGACTAGAGAGACCTTGAGGTGCTTGGACTAGACAGACCTGGAGTTGTTTGGACTAGAGAGAACTGGAGATGTTTGGGCTAGAGACACCTAGAGGTGTTTGGACTAGAGAGAACAAGAGGTGCTTGGACTAGAGAGAACTGGAGAAGTTTGGACTAGAGACACCTAGAGGTGTTAGGGCTAGAGATAACAGGAGCTGTTTGGGCTAGAGAGAACTGGAGGTTTATTGGACGAGAGATAACTGGAGGTATTTGGAATGGAAAGAAATGGAGGTGTTTTCATGGAGACAACTGGAGGTGTTTGGGCTAGAGGGAATGGAGGTGTTTGGGCTAGAGAGAACTGGAGGTGTTTGGACTAGAGAGAATGGAGGTGTATGGACTAGAGAGAATGGAGGTGTTTGGACTAGAGAGAACTGGAGGTGTTTGGACTAGAGAGAGCTGCAGGTCTTTGGACTAAAGGGAGCAGGAGGTGTTTGGACTAGAGAGAGCTGGAGGCGATTGGACTAGAGAGAGCTGGAGGTGTTTGGACCAGAGAGAGCTAGAGATGATTGGACTTGAGAGAACTGGAGGTGTTTGGACTAGAGAGAGCTGGAGGTGTTTGGACTAGAGAGAGCTGGAGGTGTTTGAACTAGAGAGAACTGGAGGTGTTTGGGCTAGAGGGAACTGGATTTGTTTGGAATAGAGAGACCTGGAGGTGTCTGGACTAGAGAGACCTGGATTTGTTTGGAATAGAGAGAACTGGAGGTGATTTGGGTAGAGAGAGCTGGAGGTGTTTGGGCTATAGAGACCTGGAGGTGTTTGGGTTAGAGAGACCTGGAGGTGTTTGGGCTTGAGAGACATGGAGGTTTTTAGAACTAGAGAGAACTGGAGGTGTTTGGATTGGAGAGACCTGGAGGTGTTTGGACTAGAGAGACCTTGAGGTGCTTGGACGAGAGAGACCTGGAGTGGTTTGGACTAGAGAGAACTGGAGAAGTTTGGATAGAGACACCTAGAGGTATTTGGACTAGAGAGAACTGGAAGTGTTTGGAATAGAGAGAGCTGGAGGTGTTTGGGCTAGAGAGACCTGGAGGTATTTGGGCTAGAGAGAACTGAAGGAGTTTGGACTAGAGAGAACAGGAGTTGATTGGACTAGACGGACCTGGAGGTATATCGGCTAGAAAGACCTGGAGGTGTTTGTGCTAGAGAGCCCTGGAGGCATTTGGACTAGAGAGAACTGGAGGAGTTTGGGCTTGAGAGAACTGGAGGTGTTGTGGCTAGAGAGAACTGGAGGTGTTTGGACTAGAGAGACCTGGAGGAGTTTGGACTAGAGAGACATGGAGGTGTTTGGGCTAGAGAGACCTGGAGGTGTTTGGATTAGAGAGAGTTGGAGTTGTATGGAATAGGGAGAACTGGAGGTTTTTGGAATAGAGAGAACTGGAGGTGTTTGGAACAGAGTGACCTGGAGGTGTTTCGACTAGAGAGAACTGGATGTGCTTGGACTAGAGAGACCTGGAGGTGGTTGGGCTAGAGAGAAATGGAGGTGTTCAGACCAGAGAGAGCTAGAGGTGATTGGACTTGAGAGAACTGGAGGTGTTTGGACTAGAGAGAACTCGAGGAGTTTGGACTAGAGAGACCTGGAGGTGTTTGGACTAGAGAGAACTGGAGGAGTTTGCACTAGAGAGCACTGGAGGAGTTTGGACTAGAGAGAACTGGAGGAGTTTGGACTAGAGAAATCTGGAGGTGTTTGGACTAGAGAGACCTGGAGGTGCTTGGACTAGAGAGAACTGGAGGTGTTTGGACTAGAGAAAACTGGAGGTGATTGGGCTGGATAGACCTGGAGGAGTTTCAACTAGAGAGAAATGGAGGAGTTTGGAATAGAGAGACCTGGAGTTGTTTGGACTAGAGAGAGCTGGATGAGATTGCACTAGTGAGAACTGGAGGAGTTTGGACTAGAGAGACCTGGGGGTGTTTGGACTAGAGAGACATTGAGGTGCTGGGACTAGAGACACCTGGAGGTGTTTGGACTAGAGAGAACTGGGGAAGTCTGGACTAGAGACATCTAGAGGTGCTTGGACTAGAGAGAACTGGAGGTGCTTGGACTAAAGAAAACTGGAGAAGTTTGGACTAGAGACACCTAGAGGTGTTAGGGCTAGAGAAAACTGGAGCTGTTTGGGCTAGAGAGAACTGGAGGTTTTTTGGACTAGAGATAACTGGAGGTGTTTGGAATGGAGAGAACTGGAGGTGCTTGGAATGGAGAGAACTGGAGGTGTTTGGAATGGAGAGAACTGGAGGTGTTTGGAATGGAGAGAACTGGAGGTGTTTGGGCTGGAGGGAATGGAGGTGTTCGAGCTAGAGAGAACTAGAGGTGTTTGGACTAGAGAGAATGGTGGTGTTTGGACTAGAGAGAACTCGAGGAGTTTGGACTAGAGAGACCTGGAGGTGTTTGGACTAGAGAGAACTGGAGGTGTTTGGACTAGAGAGAGCTGGGGGTGTTTGGGCAAGAGAGACCTGGAGGAGTTTGGACTAGAGAAAACTGGAGGAGTTTGGACTAGAGAGACCTGGAGGTGTTTGGACGAGAGAGCTGGAGGAGTTTGCACTAGAGAGAACTGGATGAGCTTGGACTAGAGAGAACTGGAGGAGTTTGGACTTGAGAGAACTGGAGGTGTTTGGACTAGAGAGACCTGGAGGTGTTTGGACTAGAGAGAACTGGAGGTGTTTGGACTAGAGAGAGCTGGAGGTGTTTGGGCTAGAGAGACCTGGAGGAGTTTCAACTAGAGAGAAATGGAGGAGTTTGCAATAGAGAGTCCTGGAGGTGTTTGGACTAGAGAGACCTGGGGGTGTTTGGACTAGAGAGACCTTGAGGTGCTTGGACTAGAGAGACCTGGAGGTGTTTGGACTAGAGAGAACAGGGGAAGTTTGGACTAGAGACATCTAGAGGTGTTTGGACTAGAGAGAACTGAGGTGCTTGGACTAGAGAAAACTGGAGAAGTTTGGACTAGAGACACCTAGAGGTGTTAGGGCTAGAGAAAACTGGAGCTGTTTGAGCTAGAGAGAACAGGAGGTTTTTTGGACTAGAGATAACTGGAGGTGTTTGAAATGGAGAGAACTGGAGGTGTTTGGAATGGAGAGAACTGGAGGTGTTTGGAATGGAGAGAACTGGAGGTGTTTGGAATGGAGAGAACTGGAGGTGTTTGGAATGGAGAGAACTGGCGGTGTTTGGGCTAGAGGGAATGGAGGTGTTCGAGCTAGAGAGAACTGGAGGTGTTTGGACTAGAGAGAATGGAGGTGTTTGGACTAGAGAGAATGGAAAGTTTGGACTAGAGAGAATGGATGTGTTTGTACTAGAGAGAGCTGGAGGTGTTTGGTCTAGAGAGAGCTGGAGGTGTTTGGACTAGAGAGAGCTGGTCGTGTTTGGACAAGAGAGAGCTGGAGGTGTTTGGACTAGAGAGAGCTGGAGGTGTTTGGACTTGAGAGAACAGGAGGTGCTTGTACTACAAAGAGCTGGAGGTGTTTGGACAAGAGAGACCTGGAGGTGATTAGACTAGTGAAAACTGGAGGTGTTTCGACTAGAGAGATCTAGATGTGTTTGGACTAGAGAAACCTGGAGGTGTTTGCAGTGGACAGAGCTGGAGGAGTTTGCACTAGAGAGAACTGGAGGAGTTTTGACTAGAGGGAACTGGAGGAGTTGGACTAGAGAGAACTGGAGGTGTTTGGACTAGAGAGACTTGGAGGTGTTTCGGCTAGAGAGACCTGGAGGTGTTTGGGCTAGAGAGACCTGGAGGTGTTTGGACTAGAGAGAACTGGAGGGGTTTGGGCTTGACAGAACTGGAGGTGTTTGGGCTAGAGGGAACTGGAGGTGTTTGGACTAGAGAGACCTGCAGATTTTTGGACTAGAGAGACCTGGAGGTGTTTGGGCTAGAGAGACCTGGAGGTGTTTGGAATAGAGAGAACTGGAGGTGGTTAGGGTAGAGAGAGCTGGAGGTGTTTTGGCTATAGAGACCTGGAGGAGTTTGGGTTAGAGAGACCTGGAGGTGTTTGGGCTAGAGAGACATGGAGGTTTTTTGGACTAGAGAGAACTGGAGGTGTTTGGACTGGAGAGACCTGGAGGTGTTTGGACTAGAGAGAAATTGAGGTGTTTGGACTAGAGAGACCTGGAGTGGTTTGGACTAGAGAGAACTGGAGAAGTTTGGACTAGAGACACCTAGAGGTATTTGGACTAGAGAGAACTGGAGGTGTTTGGAATAGAGAGACCTGGAGGTGTTTGGGCTAGAGAGACCTGGAGATATTTGGGCTAGAGGTAACTGAAGGAGTTTGGACTAGATAGAACTGGAGGTGTTTGGACTAGACGGACCTGGAGGTATATCGGCTAGAAAGACCTGGAGTTGTTTGGGCTAGAGAGACCTGGAGGAGTTTGGACTAGAGAGAACTGGAGGGGTTTGGGCTTGAGAGAACTGGAGGTGTTGGGGCTAGAGAGAACTGGAGGGGTTTGGACTAGAGAGAACTGGAGGAGTTTGGACTAGAGAGACATGGAGGTGTTTGGGCTAGAGAGACCTAGAGGTGTTTGGATTAGAGAGAGTTGGAGTTGTATGGAATAGGGAGAACGGGAGGTGTTTGGGGTAGAGAGTCCTGGAGGTGTTTGAGCTAGAGAGACCTGGAGGTGTTTGAGGTAGAGAGACCTAGAGGTGTTTGGGTTAGAGAGACATGGAGGTTTTTTGGACTAGAGAGAACTGGAGGTGTTTGGACTGGAGAGACCAGGTGGTGTTTGGACTAGAGAGACCTTGAGGTGCTTGGACTAAAGAGACCTGGAGGTGTTTGGACTGGAGAGAACTGGAGAAGTTAGGACTAGAGACAGCTGGAGGTGTTTGGACTAGAGAGAACTGGAGGTCTTTGGAATAGAGAGAGCTGGAGGTGTTTCGGCTGGATAGACCTGGAGGTGTTTGGGCTAGAGAGAACTGAGGGAGTTTGGACTAGAGAGACATGGAGGTGTTTGGACTTGTGAGCCCTGGAGGTGTTTGGACTAGAGAGAGCTGGAGGAGTTGGCACTACTGAGAACTGGAGGAGTTTGGACTAGGGAGACCTGGATGTGTTTGGACAAGAGAGAATTGGAGGAGTTTGAACTAGAGAGAACTGGAGGAGTTTGTAATAGAGAGAACTGGAGGAGATTGGACTAGAGAGAACTGGAGGAGTTTGGACATGAGAGAACTGGAGGTGTTTCGGCTAGAGAGACCTGGAGGTTTTTGGGCTAGAGAGAATGGAGGTGTTTGGACTAGAGAAAACTTGAGGGGTTTGGGCTTGAGAGAACTGGAGGTGTTTGGGCTAGAGAGAACTGGAGGCGTTTGGACTAGAGAGAACTGGAGGTGTTTGGACTAGAGAGAGCTGGAGGTGTTTGGGCTAGAGAGACCTGGAGGAGTTTCAACTAGAGAGAAATGGAGGAGTTTGCAATAGAGAGTCCTGGAGGTGTTTGGACTAGAGAGACCTGGGGGTGTTTGGACTAGAGAGACCTTGAGGTGCTTGGACTAGAGAGACCTGGAGGTGTTTGGACTAGAGAGAACAGGGGAAGTTTGGACTAGAGACATCTAGAGGTGTTTGGACTAGAGAGAACTGAGGTGCTTGGACTAGAGAAAACTGGAGAAGTTTGGACTAGAGACACCTAGAGGTGTTAGGGCTAGAGAAAACTGGAGCTGTTTGAGCTAGAGAGAACAGGAGGTTTTTTGGACTAGAGATAACTGGAGGTGTTTGAAATGGAGAGAACTGGAGGTGTTTGGAATGGAGAGAACTGGAGGTGTTTGGAATGGAGAGAACTGGAGGTGTTTGGAATGGAGAGAACTGGAGGTGTTTGGAATGGAGAGAACTGGCGGTGTTTGGGCTAGAGGGAATGGAGGTGTTCGAGCTAGAGAGAACTGGAGGTGTTTGGACTAGAGAGAATGGAGGTGTTTGGACTAGAGAGAATGGAAAGTTTGGACTAGAGAGAATGGATGTGTTTGTACTAGAGAGAGCTGGAGGTGTTTGGTCTAGAGAGAGCTGGAGGTGTTTGGACTAGAGAGAGCTGGTCGTGTTTGGACAAGAGAGAGCTGGAGGTGTTTGGACTAGAGAGAGCTGGAGGTGTTTGGACTTGAGAGAACAGGAGGTGCTTGTACTACAAAGAGCTGGAGGTGTTTGGACAAGAGAGACCTGGAGGTGATTAGACTAGTGAAAACTGGAGGTGTTTCGACTAGAGAGATCTAGATGTGTTTGGACTAGAGAAACCTGGAGGTGTTTGCAGTGGACAGAGCTGGAGGAGTTTGCACTAGAGAGAACTGGAGGAGTTTTGACTAGAGGGAACTGGAGGAGTTGGACTAGAGAGAACTGGAGGTGTTTGGACTAGAGAGACTTGGAGGTGTTTCGGCTAGAGAGACCTGGAGGTGTTTGGGCTAGAGAGACCTGGAGGTGTTTGGACTAGAGAGAACTGGAGGGGTTTGGGCTTGACAGAACTGGAGGTGTTTGGGCTAGAGGGAACTGGAGGTGTTTGGACTAGAGAGACCTGCAGATTTTTGGACTAGAGAGACCTGGAGGTGTTTGGGCTAGAGAGACCTGGAGGTGTTTGGAATAGAGAGAACTGGAGGTGGTTAGGGTAGAGAGAGCTGGAGGTGTTTTGGCTATAGAGACCTGGAGGAGTTTGGGTTAGAGAGACCTGGAGGTGTTTGGGCTAGAGAGACATGGAGGTTTTTTGGACTAGAGAGAACTGGAGGTGTTTGGACTGGAGAGACCTGGAGGTGTTTGGACTAGAGAGAAATTGAGGTGTTTGGACTAGAGAGACCTGGAGTGGTTTGGACTAGAGAGAACTGGAGAAGTTTGGACTAGAGACACCTAGAGGTATTTGGACTAGAGAGAACTGGAGGTGTTTGGAATAGAGAGACCTGGAGGTGTTTGGGCTAGAGAGACCTGGAGATATTTGGGCTAGAGGTAACTGAAGGAGTTTGGACTAGATAGAACTGGAGGTGTTTGGACTAGACGGACCTGGAGGTATATCGGCTAGAAAGACCTGGAGTTGTTTGGGCTAGAGAGACCTGGAGGAGTTTGGACTAGAGAGAACTGGAGGGGTTTGGGCTTGAGAGAACTGGAGGTGTTGGGGCTAGAGAGAACTGGAGGGGTTTGGACTAGAGAGAACTGGAGGAGTTTGGACTAGAGAGACATGGAGGTGTTTGGGCTAGAGAGACCTAGAGGTGTTTGGATTAGAGAGAGTTGGAGTTGTATGGAATAGGGAGAACGGGAGGTGTTTGGGGTAGAGAGTCCTGGAGGTGTTTGAGCTAGAGAGACCTGGAGGTGTTTGAGGTAGAGAGACCTAGAGGTGTTTGGGTTAGAGAGACATGGAGGTTTTTTGGACTAGAGAGAACTGGAGGTGTTTGGACTGGAGAGACCAGGTGGTGTTTGGACTAGAGAGACCTTGAGGTGCTTGGACTAAAGAGACCTGGAGGTGTTTGGACTGGAGAGAACTGGAGAAGTTAGGACTAGAGACAGCTGGAGGTGTTTGGACTAGAGAGAACTGGAGGTCTTTGGAATAGAGAGAGCTGGAGGTGTTTCGGCTAGATAGACCTGGAGGTGTTTGGGCTAGAGAGAACTGAGGGAGTTTGGACTAGAGAGACATGGAGGTGTTTGGACTTGTGAGCCCTGGAGGTGTTTGGACTAGAGAGAGCTGGAGGAGTTGGCACTACTGAGAACTGGAGGAGTTTGGACTAGGGAGACCTGGATGTGTTTGGACAAGAGAGAATTGGAGGAGTTTGAACTAGAGAGAACTGGAGGAGTTTGTAATAGAGAGAACTGGAGGAGATTGGACTAGAGAGAACTGGAGGAGTTTGGACATGAGAGAACTGGAGGTGTTTCGGCTAGAGAGACCTGGAGGTTTTTGGGCTAGAGAGAATGGAGGTGTTTGGACTAGAGAAAACTTGAGGGGTTTGGGCTTGAGAGAACTGGAGGTGTTTGGGCTAGAGAGAACTGGAGGCGTTTGGACTAGAGAGAACTGGAGGTGTTTGGAATAGAGAGAGCTGGAGGTGTTTCGGCTAGAGAAACCTGGAGGTGTTTGGGCTAGAGAGAACTGAAAGAGTTTGGACTAGAGAGACCTGGAGGTATTTGGACGAGAGAGAACTGAAGGAGTTTGGACGAGTGAGAAATGGAGTTGTTTGGAATAGAGAGACCTGGAGGTCCTTGCACTGGAGGGACCTGGAGGCGTATCGGCTAGACAGAACTGGAGGTGTTTGGGCTAGAGAGAACTGGAGGTGTTTGGACTAGAGAGAACTGCAGGTGCTTGGGCTAGAGAGAACTGGAGGTATTTGGACTAGAGACAACTGCAGGTGTTTGGGCTAGAGAGACCTGGAGGTGTTTGGACTAGGGAGAACTGGAGGAGTTTGGACTAGAGAGAAGTGGAGGAGTTTGGACTAGAGAGAGCTGGAGATGTTTGGACTAGAGAGATCTGGAGGAGTTTGCACTAGAGAGAACTGGAGGAGTTTGGACTAGAGAGACCTGCATGTGTTTGGACAAGTGAGAGCTGGAGGAGTTTGGACAGGAGAGAACTGGAGGAGTTTGGACTAGAGAGAACTGGAGGAGTTTGGACTAGAGAGAACTAGAGGTGTTTGGACTGGAGAGACCACGAGGTGTATCGGCTAGAGAGACCTGGAGGTGTCTGGGTTAGAGAGACCTGGAGGTGTTTGGACAAGAGAGAACAGGAGGGGTTTGGGCTTCAGAGAACTGGAGGTGTTTGGGCTAGAGAGAACTGGAGGTGTTTGGACTAGAGAGAGTTGGAGTTGTTTGGAAAAGAGAGAACTGGAGATGTTTGGGGTAGAGAAACCTTAAGGTGTTTGGGCTAGAGAGACCAGGAGGTGTTTGGGCTAGAGAGAACTGGAGGTGTTTGGACTAGAGAGAATGGAGGTGTTTGGACTAGAGAGAATGGAGGTGTTTGGACTAGAGAGAACTGGAGGTGATTGGACTAGAGAGAGCTGGAGGCGATTGGACTAGAGAGAACTGGAGGTGTTTGGACCAGAGAGAGATAGAGGTGATTGGACTTGATAGAACTGGAGGTGTATGGACTAGAGAGAGCTGGAGGTGATTGGACTAGAGAGAGCTGGAGGTTTTTGGACTAGAGAGAACTGGAGGTGTTTGGGCTAGAGGGAACTGGAGGTGTTTGGGCAACAGAGAACTGGAGGAGTTTGGACTAGAGAGACCTGGAGGAGTTTGGACTAGAGAGACCTGTACGTGTTTGGACTAGAGAGACCTGGAGTTGTTTGGACTAGAGAGACCTGGAGGTGTTTGGACAAGAGAGAACTGGAAGAGTTTGGACTAGAGAGAGCTGGAGGTGTTTGGGCAAGAGAGACCTGGAGGAGTTTGGACTAGAGAGAACAGGAGGAGTTTGGACTAGAGAGACCTGGAGGTGTTTGGACTAGAGAGAACTGGAGGAGTTTGCACTAGAGAGCACTGGAGGAGTTTGGACTAGAGAGAAATGGAGGAGTTTGGACTAGAGAGAACAGGAGGTGTTTGGACTAGAGAGACCTGGAGGTGTATGGACTAGAGAGAACTGGAGGTGTTTGGACTAGAGAGAACTCGAGGAGTTTGGACTAGAGAGACCTGGAGGTGTTTGGACTAGAGAGAACTGGAGGTGTTTGGACTAGAGAGAGCTGGAGGTGATTGGGCTAGAGAGACCTGGAGGAGTTTCAACTAGAGAGAAATGGAGGAGTTTGGAATAGGGAGACTGGGAGGTGTTTGGACTAGAGAGAGCAGGATGAGATTGCACTAGTGAGAACTGGAGGATTTTGGACTAGAGAGACCTGGGGGTGTTTGGACTAGAGAGACCTTGAGGTGCTTGGACTAGAGACACCTGGAGGTGTTTGGACTAGAGAGAACTGGGGAAGTTTGGTCTAGAGACATGTAGAGGTGCTTGGACTAGAGAGAACTGGAGGTGCTTGGACTAGAGAAAACTGGAGTAGTTTGGACTAGAGACACCTAGAGGTGTTAGGGCTAGAGAAAACTGGAGCTGTTTGGGCTAGAGAGAACTGGAGGTTTTTTGGACTAGAGAAAACTGGAGGTGTTTGGACTGGAGAGACCTGGAGGTGTTTGGAATGGAGAGAACTGGAGGTGTTTGGAATGGAGAGAACTGGAGATGTTTGGAATGGAGAGAACTGGAGGTGTTTGGGCTAGAGGGAATGGAGGTGTTCGAGCTAGAGAGAATGGAGGTGTTTGGACTAGAGAGAATGGAGGTGTTTGAACAAGAGAGATTGGAGGTGTTTGTACTAGAGAGAGCTGGAGGTGTTTGTACTAGAGAGAGCTGGAGGTGTTTGGACAAGAGAGAGCTGGAGGTGCTGGACTAGAGAGAGCTGGAGGTGTTTGGACTTCAGAGAACTGGAGGTGCTTGGACTAGAGAAAGCTGGAGGTGTTTGGACTAGAGAGAACTGGAGGAGTTTGGACTAGAGAGACCTGGAGGAGTTTGGACTAGAGAGACCTGGAGGTGTTTGGACTAGAGAGACCTGGAGGTGTTTGGACTAGAGAGACCTGGAGGTGTTTGGACTACTGAGAACTGGAGGTGTTTGGACTAGAGAGAGCTGGAGGTGTTAGGGCTAGAGAGACCTGGAGGAGTTTGGACTAGAGAGAACTGGAGGAGTTTGGACTAGAGAAACCTGGAGGTGTTTGGATTAGACAGAGCTGGAGGAGTTTGCACTAGAGAGAACTGCAGGAGTTTTGACTAGAGGGAACTGGAGGAGTTGGACTAGAGCGAACTGGAGGTGTTTGGAGTAGAGAGACCTGGAGGTGTTTCGGCTAGAGAGGCCTGGAGGTGTTTGGGCTAGAGAGACCTGGAGGTGTTTGGACTAGAGAGAACTGGAGGGGTTTGGGCTTGACAGAACTGGAGGTGTTTGGGCTAGAGAGAACTGGAGGTGTTTGGACTAGAGAGACCTGGATTTGTTTGGAATAGAGAGAACTGGAGGTGTTTGGACTAGAGAGACCTGGATTTGTTTGGAATAGAGAGACCTGGAGGTGTTTGGACTAGAGAGACCTGGATTTGTTTGGAATAGAGAGAACTGGAGGTGATTTGGGTAGAGAGAGCTGGAGGTGTTTGGGCTATAGAGACCTGGAGGTGTTTGGGTTAGAGAGACCTGGAGGTGTTTGGGCTTGAGAGACATGGAGGTTTTTAGAACTAGAGAGAACTGGAGGTGTTTGGATTGGAGAGACCTGGAGGTGTTTGGACTAGAGAGACCTTGAGGTGCTTGGACGAGAGAGACCTGGAGTGGTTTGGACTAGAGAGAACTGGAGAAGTTTGGATAGAGACACCTAGAGGTATTTGGACTAGAGAGAACTGGAAGTGTTTGGAATAGAGAGAGCTGGAGGTGTTTGGGCTAGAGAGACCTGGAGGTATTTGGGCTAGAGAGAACTGAAGGAGTTTGGACTAGAGAGAACAGGAGTTGATTGGACTAGACGGACCTGGAGGTATATCGGCTAGAAAGACCTGGAGGTGTTTGTGCTAGAGAGCCCTGGAGGCGTTTGGACTAGAGAGAACTGGAGGAGTTTGGGCTTGAGAGAACTGGAGGTGTTGTGGCTAGAGAGAACTGGAGGTGTTTGGACTAGAGAGACCTGGAGGAGTTTGGACTAGAGAGACATGGAGGTGTTTGGGCTAGAGAGACCTGGAGGTGTTTGGATTAGAGAGAGTTGGAGTTGTATGGAATAGGGAGAACTGGAGGTTTTTGGAATAGAGAGAACTGGAGGTGTTTGGAACAGAGTGACCTGGAGGTGTTTCGACTAGAGAGAACTGGATGTGCTTGGACTAGAGAGACCTGGAGGTGGTTGGGCTAGAGAGAAATGGAGGTGTTCAGACCAGAGAGAGCTAGAGGTGATTGGACTTGAGAGAACTGGAGGTGTTTGGACTAGAGAGAACTCGAGGAGTTTGGACTAGAGAGACCTGGAGGTGTTTGGACTAGAGAGAACTGGAGGAGTTTGCACTAGAGAGCACTGGAGGAGTTTGGACTAGAGAGAACTGGAGGAGTTTGGACTAGAGAAATCTGGAGGTGTTTGGACTAGAGAGACCTGGAGGTGCTTGGACTAGAGAGAACTGGAGGTGTTTGGACTAGAGAAAACTGGAGGTGATTGGGCTGGATAGACCTGGAGGAGTTTCAACTAGAGAGAAATGGAGGAGTTTGGAATAGAGAGACCTGGAGTTGTTTGGACTAGAGAGAGCTGGATGAGATTGCACTAGTGAGAACTGGAGGAGTTTGGACTAGAGAGACCTGGGGGTGTTTGGACTAGAGAGACATTGAGGTGCTGGGACTAGAGACACCTGGAGGTGTTTGGACTAGAGAGAACTGGGGAAGTCTGGACTAGAGACATCTAGAGGTGCTTGGACTAGAGAGAACTGGAGGTGCTTGGACTAAAGAAAACTGGAGAAGTTTGGACTAGAGACACCTAGAGGTGTTAGGGCTAGAGAAAACTGGAGCTGTTTGGGTTAGAGAGAACTGGAGGTTTTTTGGACTAGAGATAACTGGAGGTGTTTGGAATGGAGAGAACTGGAGGTGCTTGGAATGGAGAGAACTGGAGGTGTTTGGAATGGAGAGAACTGGAGGTGTTTGGAATGGAGAGAACTGGAGGTGTTTGGGCTGGAGGGAATGGAGGTGTTCGAGCTAGAGAGAACTAGAGTTGTTTGGACTAGAGAGAATGGTGGTGTTTGGACTAGAGAGAACTCGAGGAGTTTGGACTAGAGAGACCTGGAGGTGCTTGGACTAGAGAGAACTGGAGGTGTTTGGACTAGAGAAAACTGGAGGTGATTGGGCTGGATAGACCTGGAGGAGTTTCAACTAGAGAGAAATGGAGGAGTTTGGAATAGAGAGACCTGGAGTTGTTTGGACTAGAGAGAGCTGCATGAGATTGCACTAGTGAGAACTGGAGGAGTTTGGACTAGAGAGACCTGGGGGTGTTTGGACTAGAGAGACATTGAGGTGCTGGGACTAGAGACACCTGGAGGTGTTTGGACTAGAGAGAACTGGGGAAGTCTGGACTAGAGACATCTAGAGGTGCTTGGACTAGAGAGAACTGGAGGTGCTTGGACTAAAGAAAACTGGAGAAGTTTGGACTAGAGACACCTAGAGGTGTTAGGGCTAGAGAAAACTGGAGCTGTTTGGGCTAGAGAGAACTGGAGGTTTTTTGGACTAGAGATAACTGGAGGTGTTTGGAATGGAGAGAACTGGAGGTGCTTGGAATGGAGAGAACTGGAGGTGTTTGGAATGGAGAGAACTGGAGGTGTTTGGAATGGAGAGAACTGGAGGTGTTTGGGCTAGAGGGAATGGAGGTGTTCGAGCTAGAGAGAACTAGAGGAGTTTGGACTAGAGAGAATGGTGGTGTTTGGACTAGAGAGACCTGGAGGAGTTTGGACTAGAGAGACCTGGAGGTGTTTGGACTAGAGAGACCTGGAGGTGTTTGGACTAGAGAGACCTGGAGGTGTTTGGACTAGTGAGAACTGGAGGGGTTTGGGCTTGACAGAACTGGAGGTGTTTGGGCTAGAGAGTACTGGAGGTGTTTGGACTAGAGAGACCTGCAGATGTTTGGACTAGAGAGACCTGGAGGTGTTTGGGTTAGAGAGACCTGGAGGTGTTTGGACTAGAGAGACCTGGAGTTGTTTGGAATAGAGAGAACTGGAGGTGGTTAGGGTAGAGAGAGCTGGAGGTGTTTGGGCTATAGATACCTGGAGGTGTTTGGGTTAGAGAGATCTGGATGTGTTTGGGCAAGAGAGACATGGAGATTTTTAGAACTAGAGAGAACTGGAGGTGTTTGGACTGGAGAGACCTGGAGGTGTTTGGACTAGAGAGACCTTCAGGTGCTTGGACGAGAGAGACCTGGAGTGGTGTGGACTAGAGAGAACTGGAGAAGTTTGGACTAGAGACACCTAGAGGTATTTGGACTAGAGAGAACTGGAGGTGTTTGGTATAGAGAGAGCTGGAGGTGTTTAGGCTAGAGATACCTGGAGATATTTGGGCTAGAGAGAACTGAAGGAGTTTGGACTAGAGAGAACTGGAGTTGTTTGGACTAGACGGACCTGGAGGTATATAGGCTAGAAAGACATGGAGGTCTTTGGGCTAGAGAGACCTGGAGGAGTATAGACTAGAGAGAACTGGAGGAGTTTGGGCTTGAGAGAACTGGAGGTGTTGGGGCCAGAGAGAACTGGAGGTGTTTGGACTAGAGAGACATGGAGGAGTTTGGACTAGAGAGACATGGAGGTGTTTGGGCTAGAGAGACCTGGAGGTGTTTGGATTAGAGAGAGTTGGAGTTGTATGGCATAGGGAGAACTGGAGGTGTTTGGAATAGAGAGATCTGGAGGTGATTGGAACAGAGAGACCTGGAGGTGTTTCGACTAGAGAGAACTGGATCTGCTTGGACTAGAGAGACCTGGAGGTGGTTGGGCTAGAGAGAAATGGAGGTGTTTGGACCAGAGAGAGCTAGAGGTGATTGGACTTGAGAGAACTGGAGGTGCTTGGACTAGAGAGAGCTGGAGGTGTTTGGACTAGAGAGAACTGGAGGTGTTTGGACTAGAGAGACCTGGAGGAGTTTGGACTAGAGAGACCTGGAAGTGTTTGGACTAGAGAGACCTGGAGGTGTTTGGACTAGAGAGAACTGGGGAAGTCTGGACTAGAGACATCTAGAGGTGCTTGGACTAGAGAGAACTGGAGGTGCTTGGACTATAGAAAACTGGAGAAGTTTGGACTAGAGACACCTAGAGGTGTTAGGGCTAGAGAAAACTGGAGCTGTTTGGGCTAGAGAGAACTGGATGTTTTTTGGACTAGAGAGAACTGGAGGTGTTTGGAATGGAGAGAACTGGAGGTGTTTGGAATGGAGAGAACTGGAGGTGTTTGGAATGGAGAGAACTGGAGGTGTTTGGGCTAGAGGGAATGGAGGTGTTCGAGCTAGAGAGAACTGGAGGTGTTTGGACTAGAGAGAATGGTGGTGTTTGGACTAGAGAGAATGGAGGTGTTTGGACTTGAGAGAACTGGAGGTGCTTGGACTAGAGAGACCTGGAGGAGTTTGGACTAGAGAGACCTGGAGGTGTTTGGACTAGAGAGACCTGGAGGTGTTTGGACTAGAGAGACCTGGAGGTGTTTGGACTAGTGAGAACTGGAGGGGTTTGGGCTTGACAGAACTGGAGGTGTTTGGGCTAGAGAGTACTGGAGGTGTTTGGACTAGAGAGACCTGCAGATGTTTGGACTAGAGAGACCTGGAGGTGTTTGGGTTAGAGAGACCTGGAGGTGTTTGGACTAGAGAGACCTGGAGTTGTTTGGAATAGAGAGAACTGGAGGTGGTTAGGGTAGAGAGAGCTGGAGGTGTTTGGGCTATAGATACCTGGAGGTGTTTGGGTTAGAGAGACCTGGATGTGTTTGGGCAAGAGAGACATGGAGGATTTTAGATCTAGAGAGAACTGGAGGTGTTTGGACTGGAGAGACCTGGAGGTGTTTGGACTAGAGAACCTTCAGGTGCTTGGACGAGAGAAACCTGGAGTGTTGTGGACTAGAGAGAACTGGAGTAGTTTGGACTAGAGACACCTAGAGGTATTTGGACTAGAGAGAACTGGAGGTGTTTGGAATAGAGAGAGCTGGAGGTGTTTGGGCTAGAGAGACCTGGAGATATTTGGGCTAGAGAGAACTGAAGGAGTTTGGACTAGAGAGAACTGGAGTTGTTTGGACTAGACAGACCTGGAGGTATATCGGCTAGAAAGACCTGGAGGTGTTTGGGCTAGAGAGACCTGGAGGAGTTTAGACTAGAGAGAACTGGAGGAGTTTGGGCTTGAGAGACCTGGAAGTGTTTGGACTAGAGAGACCTGGAGGTGTTTGGACTAGAGAGACCTGGAGGAGTTTGGACTAGAGAGACATGGAGGTGTTTGGGCTAGAGAGACCTGGAGGTGTTTGGATTAGAGAGACCTGGAGGAGTTTGGACTAGAGAGAACTGGAGGAGTTTGGACTAGAGAGACATGGAGGAGTTTGGACTAGAGAGACATGGAGGTGTTTGGGCTAGAGAGACCTGGAGGTGTTTGGATTAGAGAGAGTTGGAGTTGTATGGCATAGGGAGAACTGGAGGTGTTTGGAATAGAGAGATCTGGAGGTGATTGGAACAGAGAGACCTGGAGGTGTTTCGACTAGAGAGAACTGGATCTGCTTGGACTAGAGAGACCTGGAGGTGGTTGGGCTAGAGAGAAATGGAGGTGTTTGGACCAGAGAGAGCTAGAGGTGATTGGACTTGAGAGAACTGGAGGTGCTTGGACTAGAGAGAGCTGGAGGTGTTTGGACTAGAGAGAACTGGAGGTGTTTGGACTAGAGAGACCTGGAGGAGTTTGGACTAGAGAGACCTGGAAGTGTTTGGACTAGAGAGACCTGGAGGTGTTTGGACTAGAGAGAACTGGGGAAGTCTGGACTAGAGACATCTAGAGGTGCTTGGACTAGAGAGAACTGGAGGTGCTTGGACTATAGAAAACTGGAGAAGTTTGGACTAGAGACACCTAGAGGTGTTAGGGCTAGAGAAAACTGGAGCTGTTTGGGCTAGAGAGAACTGGATGTTTTTTGGACTAGAGAGAACTGGAGGTGTTTGGAATGGAGAGAACTGGAGGTGTTTGGAATGGAGAGAACTGGAGGTGTTTGGAATGGAGAGAACTGGAGGTGTTTGGGCTAGAGGGAATGGAGGTGTTCGAGCTAGAGAGAACTGGAGGTGTTTGGACTAGAGAGAATGGTGGTGTTTGGACTAGAGAGAATGGAGGTGTTTGGACTTGAGAGAACTGGAGGTGCTTGGACTAGAGAGACCTGGAGGAGTTTGGACTAGAGAGACCTGGAGGTGTTTGGACTAGAGAGACCTGGAGGTGTTTGGACTAGAGAGACCTGGAGGTGTTTGGACTAGTGAGAACTGGAGGGGTTTGGGCTTGACAGAACTGGAGGTGTTTGGGCTAGAGAGTACTGGAGGTGTTTGGACTAGAGAGACCTGCAGATGTTTGGACTAGAGAGACCTGGAGGTGTTTGGGTTAGAGAGACCTGGAGGTGTTTGGACTAGAGAGACCTGGAGTTGTTTGGAATAGAGAGAACTGGAGGTGGTTAGGGTAGAGAGAGCTGGAGGTGTTTGGGCTATAGATACCTGGAGGTGTTTGGGTGAGAGAGACCTGGATGTGTTTGGGCAAGAGAGACATGGAGGATTTTAGATCTAGAGAGAACTGGAGGTGTTTGGACTGGAGAGACCTGGAGGTGTTTGGACTAGAGAGACCTTCAGGTGCTTGGACGAGAGAAACCTGGAGTGTTGTGGACTAGAGAGAACTGGAGTAGTTTGGACTAGAGACACCTAGAGGTATTTGGACTAGAGAGAACTGGAGGTGTTTGGAATAGAGAGAGCTGGAGGTGTTTGGGCTAGAGAGACCTGGAGATATTTGGGCTAGAGAGAACTGAAGGAGTTTGGACTAGAGAGAACTGGAGTTGTTTGGACTAGACAGACCTGGAGGTATATCGGCTAGAAAGACCTGGAGGTGTTTGGGCTAGAGAGACCTGGAGGAGTTTAGACTAGAGAGAACTGGAGGAGTTTGGGCTTGAGAGACCTGGAAGTGTTTGGACTAGAGAGACATGGAGGTGTTTGGACTAGAGAGACCTGGAGGAGTTTGGACTAGAGAGACATGGAGGTGTTTGGGCTAGAGAGACCTGGAGGTGTTTGGATTAGAGAGACCTGGAGGAGTTTGGACTAGAGAGAACTGGAGGAGTTTGGACTAGAGAGACCTGGAAGTGTTTGGACTAGAGAGAGCTGGAGGAGTTTCCACTAGAGAGAGCTGGAGGTGTTTGGGCTAGAGAGACCTGGAGGAGTTTGGACTAGAGAGAACAGGAGGAGTTTGGACTAGAGAGACCTGGAGGTGTTTGGACTAGAGAGAGCTGGAGGAGTTACCACTAGAGAGAACTGGCGGAGTTTGGACTAGAGAGAACTGGAGGAGTTTGGACTAGAGAGAACTGGAGTTGTTTGGGCTAGAGAGACCAGGAGGAGTTTCAACTAGAGAGAAATGGAGGAATTTGGAATAGAGGGACCTGGAGGTGTTTGGACTAGAGAGAGCTGGATGAGATAGCACTAGAGAGAACTGAAGGAGTTTGGACTACAGAGACCAGGGGGTGTTTGGACTAGTGATACCTTGAGGTGCTTGGATTAGAGACACCTGGAGGTGTTTGGACTAGAGAGAACTGGAGAAGTTTGGAATTGAGACATCTAGAGGTGTTTGGACTAGAGAGAACTGGAGGTGCTTGGACACAGAGAACTGGAGAAGTTTGGACTAGACACACCTAGAGCTGTTAGGGCTAGAGAAAACAGGAGCTGTTTGGGCTAGAGAGATCTGGAGCTGTTTGGAGTAGAGAGAACTGGAGAAGTTTGGACTAGAGACACCTAGAGGTTATTGGACTAGAGAGAACTGGAGGCGTTTGGAATAGAGAGAGCTGGAGGTGTTTCGGCTAGAGAAACCTGCAGGTGTTTGGGCCAGAGAGAACTGAAGGAGTTTGGACTAGAGAGACCTGGAGGTGTTTGGACTTGTGAGCCCTGGAGGTATTTGGATGAGAGAGAACTGAAGGAGTTTGGACGAGTGAGAAATGGAGGTGTTTGGAATAGAGAGAACTGGAGGCGTTTGGACTAGAGAGAACTGGAGGTGTTTGGACCAGAGAGACCTGGAGGTGTTTGGACTAAAGAGAACTGGAGGTGTTTGCAGTGGAGAGACCTGGAGTCGTTTCGGCTAGAGAGAACTGGAGGTGTTTGGGCTAGAGAGAACTGGAGGTGTTTGGACTAGAGAGAACTGCAGGTGCTTGGGCTAGAGAGAACTGGAGGCGTTTGGACTAGAGACAACGGCAGGTGTTTGGGCTAGAGAGACCTGCAGGTGTTTGGACTAGGGAGAACTGGAGGAGTTTGGACTAGAGAGAAGTGGATGAGTTTGGAGTAGAGAGAACTGGAGATGTTTGGACTAGAGAGAGCTGGAGGAGTTTGCACTAGATAGAACTGGAGGTGTTCGGACCCGAGAGTCCTGGAGGTGTTTGGACTAGAGAGACCTTGAGGTGCTTGGATGAGAGAGACCTGGAGTTGTTTGGACTAGAGAGAACTGGAGATGTTTGGACTGGAGACACCTAGAGGTGTTTGGACTAGAGAGAACAGGAGGTGCTTGGACTAGAGAGAACTGGAGAAGTTTGGACTAGAGACACCTAGAGGTGTTAGGGCTAGAGATAACAGGAGCTGTTTGGGCTAGAGAGAACTGGAAGCTTTTTTGGACTAGAGATAACTGGAGGTATTTGGAAGGGAGAGAAATGGAGGTGTTTCATGGAGAGAACTGGAGTTGTTTGGAATGGAGAGAAATTTAGGTGTTTGGAATGGAGAGAACTGGAGGTGTTTCGAATGGAGAGAACTGGAGGTGTTTGGAATGGAGACAACTGGAGGTGTTTGGAATGGAGAGAACTGGAGGTGTTTGGAATGGAGAGAACTGGAGGTGTTTGGAATGGAGAGAACTGGAGGTGTTTGGGCTAGAGGGAATGGAGGTGTTCGAGCTAGAGAGAACTGGAGGTGTTTGGACTAGAGAGAATGGTGGTGTTTGGACTAGAGAGAATGGAGGTGATTGGACTTGAGACAACTTGAGGTGCTTGGACTAGAGAGACCTGGAGGATTTTGGACAAGATAGACCTGGAGGTGTTTGGACTAGAGAGACCTGGAGGTGTTTGGACTAGAGAGACCTGGAGGTGTATGGACTAGAGAGAGCTGGAGGTGTTAGGGCTAGAGAGACCTGGAGGAGTTTGGACTAGAGAGAACTGGAGGAGTTTGGACTAGAGAGACCTGGAGGTGTTTGGAGTAGACAGAGCTGGAGGAGTTTGCACTAGAGAGAACTGGAGGAGTTTTGACTAGAGGGAACTGGAGGAGTTGGACTAGAGAGAACTGGAGGTGTTTCGACTAGAGACACCTGGAGGTGTTTCGGCTAGAGAGACCTGGAGGTGTTTGGGCTAGAGAGACCTGGAGGTGTTTGGACTAGAGAGAACTGGAGGGGTTTGGGCTTGACAGAACTGGAGGTGTTTGGGCTAGAGAGTACTGGAGGTGTTTGGACTAGAGAGACCTGCAGATGTTTGGACTAGAGAGACCTGGAGGTGTTTGGGTTAGAGAGACCTGGAGGTGTTTGGACTAGAGAGACCTGGAGTTGTTTGGAATAGGGAGAACTGGAGATGGTTAGGGTAGAGAGAGCTGGAGGTGTTTGGGCTATAGATACCTGGAGGTGTTTGGGTTAGAGAGACCTGGATGTGTTTGGGCAAGAGAGACATGGAGGTTTTTAGAACTAGAGAGAACTGGAGGTGTTTGGACTGGAAGACCTGGAAGTGTTTGGACTAGAGAGACCTTGAGGTGCTTGGACGAGAGAGACCTGGAGTGGTGTGGACTAGAGAGAACTGGAGAAGTTTGGACTAGAGACACCTAGAGGTATTTGGACTAGAGAGAACTGGAGGTGTTTGGTATAGAGAGAGCTGGAGGTGTTTAGGCTAGAGAGACCTGGAGATATTTGGGCTAGAGAGAACTGAAGGAGTTTGGACTAGAGAGAACTGGAGTTGTTTGGACTAGACGGACCTGGAGGTATATAGGCTAGAAAGACATGGAGGTGTTTGGGCTAGAGAGACCTGGAGGACTATAGACTAGAGAGAACTGGAGGAGTTTGGGCTTGAGAGAACTGGAGGTGTTGGGGCTAGAGAGAACTGGAGGTGTTTGGACTAGAGAGACATGGAGGAGTTTGGACTAGAGAGACATGGAGGTGTTTGGGCTAGAGAGACCTGGAGGTGTTTGGATTAGAGAGAGTTGGAGTTGTATGGAATAGGGAGAACTGGAGGTGTTTGGAATAGAGAGATCTGGAGGTGATTGGAACAGAGAGACCTGGAGGTGTTTCGACTAGAGAGAACTGGATCTGCTTGGAATGGAGAGACCTGGAGGTGGTTGGGCTAGAGAGAAATGGAGGTGTTTGGACCAGAGAGAGCTAGAGGTGATTGGACTTGAGAGAACTGGAGGTGTTTGGACTAGAGAGAGCTGGAGGTGTTTGGACTAGAGAGAACTGGAGGTGTTTGGACTAGAGAGACCTGGAGGAGTTTGGACTAGAGAGACCTGGAAGTGTTTGGACTAGAGAGACCTGGAGGTGTTTGGACTAGAGAGAACTGGGGAAGTCTGGACTAGAGACATCTAGAGGTGCTTGGACTAGAGAGAACTGGAGGTGCTTGGACTATAGAAAACTGGAGAAGTTTGGACTAGAGACACCTAGAGGTGTTAGGGCTAGAGAAAACTGGAGCTGTTTGGGCTAGAGAGAACTGGATGTTTTTTGGACTAGAGAGAACTGGAGGTGTTTGGAATGGAGAGAACTGGAGTTGTTTGGAATGGAGAGAACTGGAGGTGTTTGGAATGGAGAGAACTGGAGGTGTTTGGAATGCAGAGAACTGGAGGTTTTTGGAATGGAGAGAACTGGAGGTGTTTGGGCTAGAGGGAATGGAGGTGTTCGAGCTAGAGAGAACTGGAGGTGTTTGGACTAGAGAGAATGGTGGTGTTTGGACTAGAGAGAATGGAGGTGTTTGGACTTGAGAGAACTGGAGGTGCTTGGACTAGAGAGACCTGGAGGAGTTTGGACTAGAGAGACCTGGAGGTGTTTGGACTAGAGAGACCTGGAGGTGTTTGGACTAGAGAGACCTGGAGGTGTTTGGACTAGTGGGAACTGGAGGGGTTTGGGCTTGACAGAACTGGAGGTGTTTCGGCTAGAGAGTACTGGAGGTGTTTGGACTAGAGGGACCTGCAGATGTTTGGACTAGAGAGACCTGGAGGTGTTTGGGTTAGAGAGACCTGGAGGTGTTTGGACTAGAGAGACCTGGAGTTGTTTGGAATAGAGAGAACTGGAGGTGGTTAGGGTAGAGAGAGCTGGAGGTGTTTGGGCTATAGATAGCTGGAGGTGTTTGGGTTAGAGAGACCTGGATGTGTTTGGGCAAGAGAGACATGGAGGATTTTAGATCTAGAGAGAACTGGAGGTGTTTGGACTGGAGAGACCTGGAGGTGTTTGGACTAGAGAGACCTTCAGGTGCTTGGACGAGAGAAACCTGGAGTGTTGTGGACTAGAAAGAACTGGAGTAGTTTGGACTAGAGACACCTAGAGGTATTTGGACTAGAGAGAACTGGAGGTGTTTGGAATAGAGAGAGCTGGAGGTGTTTGGGCTAGAGAGAACTGGAGATATTTGGGCTAGAGAGAACTGAAGGAGTTTGGACTAGAGAGAACTGGAGTTGTTTGGACTAGACAGACCTGGAGGTATATCGGCTAGAAAGACCTGGAGGTGTTTGGGCTAGAGAGACCTGGAGGAGTTTAGACTAGAGAGAACTGGAGGAGTTTGGGCTTGAGAGACCTGGAAGTGTTTGGACTAGAGAGACCTGGAGGTGTTTGGACTAGAGAGACCTGGAGGAGTGTGGACTAGAGAGACATGGAGGTGTTTGGGCTAGAGAGACCTGGAGGTGTTTGGATTAGAGAGACCTGGAGGAGTTTGGACTAGAGAGAACTGGAGGAGTTTGGACTAGAGAGACCTGGAAGTGTTTGGACTAGAGAGAGCTGGAGGAGTTTCCACTAGAGAGAACTGGCGGAGTTTGGACTAGAGAGAACTGGAGGAGTTTGGACTAGAGAGAACTGGAGTTGTTTGGGCTAGAGAGACCAGGAGGAGTTTCAACTAGAGAGAAATGGAGGAGTTTGGAATAGAGGGACCTGGAGGTGTTTGGACTAGAGAGAGCTGGATGAGATAGCACTAGAGAGAACTGAAGGAGTTTGGACTACAGAGACCAGGGGGTGTTTGGACTAGTGATACATTGAGGTGCTTGGACTAGAGACACCTGGAGGTGTTTGGACTAGAGAGAACTGGAGAAGTTTGGAATTGAGACATCTAGAGGTGTTTGGACTAGAGAGAACTGGAGGTGCTTGGACTAAAGATAACTGTAGAAGTTTGGACTAGAGACACCTAGAGGTGTTAGGGCTAGAGAAAACTGGAGCTGTTTGGGCTAGAGAGAACTGGATGTTTTTTGGACTAGAGATAACTGGAGGTGTTTGGAATGGAGAGAACTGGAGGTGTTTGGAATGGAGAGAACTGGAGGTGTTTGGAATGGAGAGAACTGGAGGTGTTTGGAATGGAGAGAACTGGACGTCTTTGGAATGGAGAGAAATGGAGGTGTTTCATGGAGAGAACTGGAGGTGTTTGGAATGGAGAGAACTTTAGGTGTTTGGAATGGAGAGAACTGGAGGTGTTTGGAATGGAGAGAACTGGAGGTGTTTGGGCTAGAGGGAATGGAAGTGTTTGGACTAGAGAGAATGGAGGTGGTTGGACTAGAGAGAACTGGAGGTGTTTGGACTAGAGAGAGCAGGAGGTCTTTGGACTAGAGGGAGCAGGAGGTGTTTGGACTAGAGAGAGCTGGAGGCGATTGCACTAGAGAGAGCTGGAGGTGTTTGGACCAGAGAGAGCTAGAGGTGATTGGACTTGAGAGAACTGGAGGTGTTTGGACTAGAGAGAGCTGGAGGTGTTTGGACTAGAGAGAGCTGGAGGTGATTGGACTAGAGAGAACAGGAGGTGTTTGGGCTAGAGGGAACTGGAGGTGTTTGGACTAGAGAGACCTGGGGGTGTTTGGACTAGAGAGACATTGAGGTGCTTGGTCTAGAGAGACCTGCAGGTGTTTGGACTAGAGAGAACTGGGGAAGTCTGGACTAGAGACATCTAGAGGTGTTTGGACTAGAGAGAACTGAGGTGCTTGGACTAGAGAAAACTGGGGAAGTCTGGACTAGAGACATCTAGAGGTGATTGGACTTGAGAGAACTGGAGGTGTTTGGACTAGAGAGAGCTGGAGGTGTTTGGACTAGAGAGAGCTGGAGGTGTTTGGACTAGAGAGAACAGGAGGTGTTTGGGCTAGAGGGAACTGGAGGTGTTTGGACTAGAGAGACCTGGGGGTGTTTGGACTAGAGAGACATTGAGGTGCTTGGTCTAGAGAGACCTGGAGGTGTTTGGACTAGAGAGAACTGGGGAAGTCTGGACTAGAGACATCTAGAGGTGTTTGGACTAGAGAGAACTGAGGTGCTTGGACTAGAGAAAACTGGAGAAGTTTGGACTCGAGACACCTAGAGGTGTTAGGGCTAGAGAAAACTGGAGCTGTTTGAGCTAGAGAGAACTGGAGGTTTTTTGGACTAGAGATAACTGGAGGTGTTCGGAATGGAGAGAACTGGAGGTGTTTGGAATGGAGAGAACTGGAGGTGTTTGGAATGGAGAGAACTGGAGGTGTTTGGAATGGAGAGAACTGGAGGTGTTTGGAATGGAGAGAACTGGAGGTGTTTGGGGTAGAGAGAATGGAGGTGTTCGAGCTAGAGAGAACTGGAGGTGTTTGGACTAGAGAGAATGGAGGTGTTTGGACTAGAGAGAATGGAGGTGTTTGTACTAGAGAGAATGGAGGTGTTTGTACTAGAGAGGGCTGGAGGTGTTTGGACTTGAGAGAGCTGGTGGTGCTTGGACTAGAGAGAGCTGGACGTGTTTGGACAAGAGAGAGCTGGAGGTGTTTGGACTAGTGAGAACTGGAGGTGTTTGGACTAGAGAGAGCTGGAGGTCTTAGGGCTAGAGAGACCTGGAGGAGTTTCAATTAGAGAGAAATGGAGGAGTTTGCAATAGAGAGACCTGGAGGTGTTTGGACTAGAGAGAGCTGGATGAGATTGCACTTGTGAGGACTGGAGGTGTTTGGACTAGAGAGACCTGGAGGTGTTTGGACTAGAGAGACCTGGAGGTGTTTCGGCTAGAGAGACTTGGAGGTGTTTGGGCTAGAGAGACCTGGAGGTGTTTGGACTAGAGAGAACTGGAGGGGTTTGGGCTTGACAGAACTGGAGGTGTTTGGGCTAGAGAGTACTGGAGGTATTTGGACTAGAGAGAACTCGAGGAGTTTGGACTAGAGAGACCTGGAGGAGTTTGGACTAGAGAGAACTGGAGGAGTTTGGACTAGAGAGACCTGGAGGTGTTTGGAGTAAACAGAGCTGGAGGAGTTTGCACTAGAGAGAAATGGAGGAGTTTGGAATAGAGAGACCTGGAGGTGTTTGGACTAGAGAGGGCTGGATGAGATTGCAATAGTGAGAACTGGAGGAGTTTGGACTAGAGAGACCTGGGGGTGTTTGGACTAGAGAGACATTGATGTGCTTGGACTAGAGACACCTGGAGGTGTTTGGACTAGAGAGAACTGGGGAAGTCTGGACTAGAGACATCTAGAGGTGCTTAGACTAGAGAGAACTGGAGGTGCTTGGACTATAGAAAACTGGAGAAGTTTGGACTAGAGACACCTAGAGGTGTTAGGGCTAGAGAAAACTGGAGCTGTTTGGGCTAGAGAGAACTGGAGGTTTATTGCACTAGAGATAACTGGAGGTGTTTGGAATGGAGAGAACTGGAGGTGTTTGAAATTGAGAGAACTGGAGGTGTTTGGAATGGAGAGAACTGGAGGTGTTTGGAATGGAGAGAACTGGAGGTGTTTGGAATGGAGAGAACTGGAGGTGTTTGGGCTAGAGGGAATGGAGGTGTTCGAGCTAGAGAGAACTGGAGGTGTTTGGACTAGAGAGAATGGTGGTGTTTGGACTAGAGAGAATGGAGGTGTTTGGACTTGAGAGAACTGGAGGTGCTTGGACTAGAGAGACCTGGAGGAGTTTGGACAAGAGAGACCTGGAGGTGTTTGGACTAGAGAGACCTGGAGGTGTTTGGACTAGAGAGACCTGGAGGTGTTTGGACTAGAGAGAGCTGGAGGTCTTAGGGCTAGAGAGACCTGGAGGAGTTTGGACTAGAGAGAACTGGAGGAGTTTGGACTAGAGAGACCTGGAGGTGTTTGGAGTAGACAGAGCTGGAGGAGTTTGCACTAGAGAGAACTGGAGGAGTTTTGACTAGAGGGAACTGGAGGAGTTAGACTAGAGAGAACTGGAGGTGTTTGGACTAGAGACACCTGGAGGTGTTTCGGCTAGAGAGACCTGGAGGTGTTTGGGCTAGAGAGACCTGGAGGTGTTTGGACTAGAGAGAACTGGAGGGGTTTGGGCTTGACAGAACTGGAGGTGTTTGGGCTAGAGAGTACTGGAGGTGTTTGGACTAGAGAGACCTGCAGATGTTTGGACTAGAGAGACCTGGAAGTGTTTGGGTTAGAGAGACCTGGAGGTGTTTGGACTAGAGAGACCTGGAGTTGTTTGGAATAGAGAGAACTGGAGGTGGTTAGGGTAGAGAGAGATGGAGGTGTTTGGGCTATAGATACCTGGAAGTGTTGGGACTAGAGAGACCTGGAGGTGTGTGGACTAGAGAGAACTGGGGAAGTCTGGACTAGAGACATCAAGAGGTGCTTGGACTAGAGAGAACTGGACGTGCTTGGACTATAGAAAACTGGAGAAGTTTGGAATGGAGACACCTAGAGGTGTTAGGGCTAGAGAAAACTGGAGCTGTTTGGGCTAGAGAGAACTGGAGGTTTTTTGGACTAGAGATAACTGGAGGTGTTTGGAATGGAGAGAACTGGAGGTGTTTGGAATGGAGAGAACTGGAGGTGTTTGGAATGGAGAGAACTGGAGGTGTTTGGAATGGAGAGAACTGGAGGTGTTTGGAATGGAGAGAACAGGAGGTGCTTGGACTAGAGAGAACTGGAGAAGTTTGGACTAGAGACACCTAGAGGTGTTAGGGCTAGAGATAACAGGAGCTGTTTGGGCTAGAGAGAACTGGAAGCTTTTTTGGACTAGAGATAACTGGAGGTATTTGGAAGGGAGAGAAATGGAGGTGTTTCATGGAGAGAACTGGAGTTGTTTGGAATGGAGAGAAATTTAGGTGTTTGGAATGGAGAGAACTGGAGGTGTTTCGAATGGAGAGAACTGGAGGTGTTTGGAATGGAGACAACTGGAGGTGTTTGGAATGGAGAGAACTGGAGGTGTTTGGAATGGAGAGAACTGGAGGTGTTTGGAATGGAGAGAACTGGAGGTGTTTGGGCTAGAGGGAATGGAGGTGTTCGAGCTAGAGAGAACTGGAGGTGTTTGCACTAGAGAGAACTGGAGGTGTTTGGACTAGAGAGAATGGAGGTGATTGGACTTGAGACAACTTGAGGTGCTTGGACTAGAGAGACCTGGAGGATTTTGGACAAGATAGACCTGGAGGTGTTTGGACTAGAGAGACCTGGAGGTGTTTGGACTAGAGAGACCTGGAGGTGTATGGACTAGAGAGAACTGGAGGTGTTAGGGCTAGAGAGACCTGGAGGAGTTTGGACTAGAGAGAACTGGAGGAGTTTGGACTAGAGAGACCTGGAGGTGTTTGGAGTAGACAGAGCTGGAGGAGTTTGCACTAGAGAGAACTGGAGGAGTTTTGACTAGAGGGAACTGGAGGAGTTGGACTAGAGAGAACTGGAGGTGTTTCGACTAGAGACACCTGGAGGTGTTTCGGCTAGAGAGACCTGGAGGTGTTTGGGCTAGAGAGACCTGGAGGTGTTTGGACTAGAGAGAACTGGAGGGGTTTGGGCTTGACAGAACTGGAGGTGTTTGGGCTAGAGAGTACTGGAGGTGTTTGGACTAGAGAGACCTGCAGATGTTTGGACTAGAGAGACCTGGAGGTGTTTGGGTTAGAGAGACCTGGAGGTGTTTGGACTAGAGAGACCTGGAGTTGTTTGGAATAGGGAGAACTGGAGATGGTTAGGGTAGAGAGAGCTGGAGGTGTTTGGGCTATAGATACCTGGAGGTGTTTGGGTTAGAGAGACCTGGATGTGTTTGGGCAAGAGAGACATGGAGGTTTTTAGAACTAGAGAGAACTGGAGGTGTTTGGACTGGAAGACCTGGAAGTGTTTGGACTAGAGAGACCTTGAGGTGCTTGGACGAGAGAGACCTGGAGTGGTGTGGACTAGAGAGAACTGGAGAAGTTTGGACTAGAGACACCTAGAGGTATTTGGACTAGAGAGAACTGGAGGTGTTTGGTATAGAGAGAGCTGGAGGTGTTTAGGCTAGAGAGACCTGGAGATATTTGGGCTAGAGAGAACTGAAGGAGTTTGGACTAGAGAGAACTGGAGTTGTTTGGACTAGACGGACCTGGAGGTATATAGGCTAGAAAGACATGGAGGTGTTTGGGCTAGAGAGACCTGGAGGACTATAGACTAGAGAGAACTGGAGGAGTTTGGGCTTGAGAGAACTGGAGGTGTTGGGGCTAGAGAGAACTGGAGGTGTTTGGACTAGAGAGACATGGAGGAGTTTGGACTAGAGAGACATGGAGGTGTTTGGGCTAGAGAGACCTGGAGGTGTTTGGATTAGAGAGAGTTGGAGTTGTATGGAATAGGGAGAACTGGAGGTGTTTGGAATAGAGAGATCTGGAGGTGATTGGAACAGAGAGACCTGGAGGTGTTTCGACTAGAGAGAACTGGATCTGCTTGGAATGGAGAGACCTGGAGGTGGTTGGGCTAGAGAGAAATGGAGGTGTTTGGACCAGAGAGAGCTAGAGGTGATTGGACTTGAGAGAACTGGAGGTGTTTGGACTAGAGAGAGCTGGAGGTGTTTGGACTAGAGAGAACTGGAGGTGTTTGGACTAGAGAGACCTGGAGGAGTTTGGACTAGAGAGACCTGGAAGTGTTTGGACTAGAGAGACCTGGAGGTGTTTGGACTAGAGAGAACTGGGGAAGTCTGGACTAGAGACATCTAGAGGTGCTTGGACTAGAGAGAACTGGAGGTGCTTGGACTATAGAAAACTGGAGAAGTTTGGACTAGAGACACCTAGAGGTGTTAGGGCTAGAGAAAACTGGAGCTGTTTGGGCTAGAGAGAACTGGATGTTTTTTGGACTAGAGAGAACTGGAGGTGTTTGGAATGGAGAGAACTGGAGTTGTTTGGAATGGAGAGAACTGGAGGTGTTTGGAATGGAGAGAACTGGAGGTGTTTGGAATGCAGAGAACTGGAGGTTTTTGGAATGGAGAGAACTGGAGGTGTTTGGGCTAGAGGGAATGGAGGTGTTCGAGCTAGAGAGAACTGGAGGTGTTTGGACTAGAGAGAATGGTGGTGTTTGGACTAGAGAGAATGGAGGTGTTTGGACTTGAGAGAACTGGAGGTGCTTGGACTAGAGAGACCTGGAGGAGTTTGGACTAGAGAGACCTGGAGGTGTTTGGACTAGAGAGACCTGGAGGTGTTTGGACTAGAGAGACCTGGAGGTGTTTGGACTAGTGGGAACTGGAGGGGTTTGGGCTTGACAGAACTGGAGGTGTTTCGGCTAGAGAGTACTGGAGGTGTTTGGACTAGAGGGACCTGCAGATGTTTGGACTAGAGAGACCTGGAGGTGTTTGGGTTAGAGAGACCTGGAGGTGTTTGGACTAGAGAGACCTGGAGTTGTTTGGAATAGAGAGAACTGGAGGTGGTTAGGGTAGAGAGAGCTGGAGGTGTTTGGGCTATAGATAGCTGGAGGTGTTTGGGTTAGAGAGACCTGGATGTGTTTGGGCAAGAGAGACATGGAGGATTTTAGATCTAGAGAGAACTGGAGGTGTTTGGACTGGAGAGACCTGGAGGTGTTTGGACTAGAGAGACCTTCAGGTGCTTGGACGAGAGAAACCTGGAGTGTTGTGGACTAGAAAGAACTGGAGTAGTTTGGACTAGAGACACCTAGAGGTATTTGGACTAGAGAGAACTGGAGGTGTTTGGAATAGAGAGAGCTGGAGGTGTTTGGGCTAGAGAGAACTGGAGATATTTGGGCTAGAGAGAACTGAAGGAGTTTGGACTAGAGAGAACTGGAGTTGTTTGGACTAGACAGACCTGGAGGTATATCGGCTAGAAAGACCTGGAGGTGTTTGGGCTAGAGAGACCTGGAGGAGTTTAGACTAGAGAGAACTGGAGGAGTTTGGGCTTGAGAGACCTGGAAGTGTTTGGACTAGAGAGACCTGGAGGTGTTTGGACTAGAGAGACCTGGAGGAGTGTGGACTAGAGAGACATGGAGGTGTTTGGGCTAGAGAGACCTGGAGGTGTTTGGATTAGAGAGACCTGGAGGAGTTTGGACTAGAGAGAACTGGAGGAGTTTGGACTAGAGAGACCTGGAAGTGTTTGGACTAGAGAGAGCTGGAGGAGTTTCCACTAGAGAGAACTGGCGGAGTTTGGACTAGAGAGAACTGGAGGAGTTTGGACTAGAGAGAACTGGAGTTGTTTGGGCTAGAGAGACCAGGAGGAGTTTCAACTAGAGAGAAATGGAGGAGTTTGGAATAGAGGGACCTGGAGGTGTTTGGACTAGAGAGAGCTGGATGAGATAGCACTAGAGAGAACTGAAGGAGTTTGGACTACAGAGACCAGGGGGTGTTTGGACTAGTGATACATTGAGGTGCTTGGACTAGAGACACCTGGAGGTGTTTGGACTAGAGAGAACTGGAGAAGTTTGGAATTGAGACATCTAGAGGTGTTTGGACTAGAGAGAACTGGAGGTGCTTGGACTAAAGATAACTGTAGAAGTTTGGACTAGAGACACCTAGAGGTGTTAGGGCTAGAGAAAACTGGAGCTGTTTGGGCTAGAGAGAACTGGATGTTTTTTGGACTAGAGATAACTGGAGGTGTTTGGAATGGAGAGAACTGGAGGTGTTTGGAATGGAGAGAACTGGAGGTGTTTGGAATGGAGAGAACTGGAGGTGTTTGGAATGGAGAGAACTGGACGTCTTTGGAATGGAGAGAAATGGAGGTGTTTCATGGAGAGAACTGGAGGTGTTTGGAATGGAGAGAACTTTAGGTGTTTGGAATGGAGAGAACTGGAGGTGTTTGGAATGGAGAGAACTGGAGGTGTTTGGGCTAGAGGGAATGGAAGTGTTTGGACTAGAGAGAATGGAGGTGGTTGGACTAGAGAGAACTGGAGGTGTTTGGACTAGAGAGAGCAGGAGGTCTTTGGACTAGAGGGAGCAGGAGGTGTTTGGACTAGAGAGAGCTGGAGGCGATTGCACTAGAGAGAGCTGGAGGTGTTTGGACCAGAGAGAGCTAGAGGTGATTGGACTTGAGAGAACTGGAGGTGTTTGGACTAGAGAGAGCTGGAGGTGTTTGGACTAGAGAGAGCTGGAGGTGATTGGACTAGAGAGAACAGGAGGTGTTTGGGCTAGAGGGAACTGGAGGTGTTTGGACTAGAGAGACCTGGGGGTGTTTGGACTAGAGAGACATTGAGGTGCTTGGTCTAGAGAGACCTGCAGGTGTTTGGACTAGAGAGAACTGGGGAAGTCTGGACTAGAGACATCTAGAGGTGTTTGGACTAGAGAGAACTGAGGTGCTTGGACTAGAGAAAACTGGGGAAGTCTGGACTAGAGACATCTAGAGGTGATTGGACTTGAGAGAACTGGAGGTGTTTGGACTAGAGAGAGCTGGAGGTGTTTGGACTAGAGAGAGCTGGAGGTGTTTGGACTAGAGAGAACAGGAGGTGTTTGGGCTAGAGGGAACTGGAGGTGTTTGGACTAGAGAGACCTGGGGGTGTTTGGACTAGAGAGACATTGAGGTGCTTGGTCTAGAGAGACCTGGAGGTGTTTGGACTAGAGAGAACTGGGGAAGTCTGGACTAGAGACATCTAGAGGTGTTTGGACTAGAGAGAACTGAGGTGCTTGGACTAGAGAAAACTGGAGAAGTTTGGACTCGAGACACCTAGAGGTGTTAGGGCTAGAGAAAACTGGAGCTGTTTGAGCTAGAGAGAACTGGAGGTTTTTTGGACTAGAGATAACTGGAGGTGTTCGGAATGGAGAGAACTGGAGGTGTTTGGAATGGAGAGAACTGGAGGTGTTTGGAATGGAGAGAACTGGAGGTGTTTGGAATGGAGAGAACTGGAGGTGTTTGGAATGGAGAGAACTGGAGGTGTTTGGGGTAGAGAGAATGGAGGTGTTCGAGCTAGAGAGAACTGGAGGTGTTTGGACTAGAGAGAATGGAGGTGTTTGGACTAGAGAGAATGGAGGTGTTTGTACTAGAGAGAATGGAGGTGTTTGTACTAGAGAGGGCTGGAGGTGTTTGGACTTGAGAGAGCTGGTGGTGCTTGGACTAGAGAGAGCTGGACGTGTTTGGACAAGAGAGAGCTGGAGGTGTTTGGACTAGTGAGAACTGGAGGTGTTTGGACTAGAGAGAGCTGGAGGTCTTAGGGCTAGAGAGACCTGGAGGAGTTTCAATTAGAGAGAAATGGAGGAGTTTGCAATAGAGAGACCTGGAGGTGTTTGGACTAGAGAGAGCTGGATGAGATTGCACTTGTGAGGACTGGAGGTGTTTGGACTAGAGAGACCTGGAGGTGTTTGGACTAGAGAGACCTGGAGGTGTTTCGGCTAGAGAGACTTGGAGGTGTTTGGGCTAGAGAGACCTGGAGGTGTTTGGACTAGAGAGAACTGGAGGGGTTTGGGCTTGACAGAACTGGAGGTGTTTGGGCTAGAGAGTACTGGAGGTATTTGGACTAGAGAGAACTCGAGGAGTTTGGACTAGAGAGACCTGGAGGAGTTTGGACTAGAGAGAACTGGAGGAGTTTGGACTAGAGAGACCTGGAGGTGTTTGGAGTAAACAGAGCTGGAGGAGTTTGCACTAGAGAGAAATGGAGGAGTTTGGAATAGAGAGACCTGGAGGTGTTTGGACTAGAGAGGGCTGGATGAGATTGCAATAGTGAGAACTGGAGGAGTTTGGACTAGAGAGACCTGGGGGTGTTTGGACTAGAGAGACATTGATGTGCTTGGACTAGAGACACCTGGAGGTGTTTGGACTAGAGAGAACTGGGGAAGTCTGGACTAGAGACATCTAGAGGTGCTTAGACTAGAGAGAACTGGAGGTGCTTGGACTATAGAAAACTGGAGAAGTTTGGACTAGAGACACCTAGAGGTGTTAGGGCTAGAGAAAACTGGAGCTGTTTGGGCTAGAGAGAACTGGAGGTTTATTGCACTAGAGATAACTGGAGGTGTTTGGAATGGAGAGAACTGGAGGTGTTTGAAATTGAGAGAACTGGAGGTGTTTGGAATGGAGAGAACTGGAGGTGTTTGGAATGGAGAGAACTGGAGGTGTTTGGAATGGAGAGAACTGGAGGTGTTTGGGCTAGAGGGAATGGAGGTGTTCGAGCTAGAGAGAACTGGAGGTGTTTGGACTAGAGAGAATGGTGGTGTTTGGACTAGAGAGAATGGAGGTGTTTGGACTTGAGAGAACTGGAGGTGCTTGGACTAGAGAGACCTGGAGGAGTTTGGACAAGAGAGACCTGGAGGTGTTTGGACTAGAGAGACCTGGAGGTGTTTGGACTAGAGAGACCTGGAGGTGTTTGGACTAGAGAGAGCTGGAGGTCTTAGGGCTAGAGAGACCTGGAGGAGTTTGGACTAGAGAGAACTGGAGGAGTTTGGACTAGAGAGACCTGGAGGTGTTTGGAGTAGACAGAGCTGGAGGAGTTTGCACTAGAGAGAACTGGAGGAGTTTTGACTAGAGGGAACTGGAGGAGTTAGACTAGAGAGAACTGGAGGTGTTTGGACTAGAGACACCTGGAGGTGTTTCGGCTAGAGAGACCTGGAGGTGTTTGGGCTAGAGAGACCTGGAGGTGTTTGGACTAGAGAGAACTGGAGGGGTTTGGGCTTGACAGAACTGGAGGTGTTTGGGCTAGAGAGTACTGGAGGTGTTTGGACTAGAGAGACCTGCAGATGTTTGGACTAGAGAGACCTGGAAGTGTTTGGGTTAGAGAGACCTGGAGGTGTTTGGACTAGAGAGACCTGGAGTTGTTTGGAATAGAGAGAACTGGAGGTGGTTAGGGTAGAGAGAGATGGAGGTGTTTGGGCTATAGATACCTGGAAGTGTTGGGACTAGAGAGACCTGGAGGTGTGTGGACTAGAGAGAACTGGGGAAGTCTGGACTAGAGACATCAAGAGGTGCTTGGACTAGAGAGAACTGGACGTGCTTGGACTATAGAAAACTGGAGAAGTTTGGAATGGAGACACCTAGAGGTGTTAGGGCTAGAGAAAACTGGAGCTGTTTGGGCTAGAGAGAACTGGAGGTTTTTTGGACTAGAGATAACTGGAGGTGTTTGGAATGGAGAGAACTGGAGGTGTTTGGAATGGAGAGAACTGGAGGTGTTTGGACTAGAGAGAACTGGAGATGTTTGGACTGGAGACACCTAGAGGTGTTTGGACTAGAGAGAACAGGAGGTGCTTGGACTAGAGAGAACTGGAGAAGTTTGGACTAGAGACACCTAGAGGTGTTAGGGCTAGAGATAACAGGAGCTGTTTGGGCTAGAGAGAACTGGAAGCTTTTTTGGACTAGAGATAACTGGAGGTATTTGGAAGGGAGAGAAATGGAGGTGTTTCATGGAGAGAACTGGAGTTGTTTGGAATGGAGAGAAATTTAGGTGTTTGGAATGGAGAGAACTGGAGGTGTTTCGAATGGAGAGAACTGGAGGTGTTTGGAATGGAGACAACTGGAGGTGTTTGGAATGGAGAGAACTGGAGGTGTTTGGAATGGAGAGAACTGGAGGTGTTTGGAATGGAGAGAACTGGAGGTGTTTGGGCTAGAGGGAATGGAGGTGTTCGAGCTAGAGAGAACTGGAGGTGTTTGCACTAGAGAGAACTGGAGGTGTTTGGACTAGAGAGAATGGAGGTGATTGGACTTGAGACAACTTGAGGTGCTTGGACTAGAGAGACCTGGAGGATTTTGGACAAGATAGACCTGGAGGTGTTTGGACTAGAGAGACCTGGAGGTGTTTGGACTAGAGAGACCTGGAGGTGTATGGACTAGAGAGAGCTGGAGGAGTTTGCACTAGAGAGAACTGGAGGAGTTTTGACTAGAGGGAACTGGAGGAGTTGGACTAGAGAGAACTGGAGGTGTTTCGACTAGAGACACCTGGAGGTGTTTCGGCTAGAGAGACCTGGAGGTGTTTGGGCTAGAGAGACCTGGAGGTGTTTGGACTAGAGAGAACTGGAGGGGTTTGGGCTTGACAGAACTGGAGGTGTTTGGGCTAGAGAGTACTGGAGGTGTTTGGACTAGAGAGACCTGCAGATGTTTGGACTAGAGAGACCTGGAGGTGTTTGGGTTAGAGAGACCTGGAGGTGTTTGGACTAGAGAGACCTGGAGTTGTTTGGAATAGGGAGAACTGGAGATGGTTAGGGTAGAGAGAGCTGGAGGTGTTTGGGCTATAGATACCTGGAGGTGTTTGGGTTAGAGAGACCTGGATGTGTTTGGGCAAGAGAGACATGGAGGTTTTTAGAACTAGAGAGAACTGGAGGTGTTTGGACTGGAAGACCTGGAAGTGTTTGGACTAGAGAGACCTTGAGGTGCTTGGACGAGAGAGACCTGGAGTGGTGTGGACTAGAGAGAACTGGAGAAGTTTGGACTAGAGACACCTAGAGGTATTTGGACTAGAGAGAACTGGAGGTGTTTGGTATAGAGAGAGCTGGAGGTGTTTAGGCTAGAGAGACCTGGAGATATTTGGGCTAGAGAGAACTGAAGGAGTTTGGACTAGAGAGAACTGGAGTTGTTTGGACTAGACGGACCTGGAGGTATATAGGCTAGAAAGACATGGAGGTGTTTGGGCTAGAGAGACCTGGAGGACTATAGACTAGAGAGAACTGGAGGAGTTTGGGCTTGAGAGAACTGGAGGTGTTGGGGCTAGAGAGAACTGGAGGTGTTTGGACTAGAGAGACATGGAGGAGTTTGGACTAGAGAGACATGGAGGTGTTTGGGCTAGAGAGACCTGGAGGTGTTTGGATTAGAGAGAGTTGGAGTTGTATGGAATAGGGAGAACTGGAGGTGTTTGGAATAGAGAGATCTGGAAGTGTTTGGACCAGAGAGAGCTAGAGGTGATTGGACTTGAGAGAACTGGAGGTGTTTGGACTAGAGAGAGCTGGAGGTGTTTGGACTAGAGAGAACTGGAGGTGTTTGGACTAGAGAGACCTGGAGGAGTTTGGACTAGAGAGACCTGGAAGTGTTTGGACTAGAGAGACCTGGAGGTGTTTGGACTAGAGAGAACTGGGGAAGTCTGGACTAGAGACATCTAGAGGTGCTTGGACTAGAGAGAACTGGAGGTGCTTGGACTATAGAAAACTGGAGAAGTTTGGACTAGAGACACCTAGAGGTGTTAGGGCTAGAGAAAACTGGAGCTGTTTGGGCTAGAGAGAACTGGATGTTTTTTGGACTAGAGAGAACTGGAGGTGTTTGGAATGGAGAGAACTGGAGTTGTTTGGAATGGAGAGAACTGGAGGTGTTTGGAATGGAGAGAACTGGAGGTGTTTGGAATGCAGAGAACTGGAGGTTTTTGGAATGGAGAGAACTGGAGGTGTTTGGGCTAGAGGGAATGGAGGTGTTCGAGCTAGAGAGAACTGGAGGTGTTTGGACTAGAGAGAATGGTGGTGTTTGGACTAGAGAGAATGGAGGTGTTTGGACTTGAGAGAACTGGAGGTGCTTGGACTAGAGAGACCTGGAGGAGTTTGGACTAGAGAGACCTGGAGGTGTTTGGACTAGAGAGACCTGGAGGTGTTTGGACTAGAGAGACCTGGAGGTGTTTGGACTAGTGGGAACTGGAGGGGTTTGGGCTTGACAGAACTGGAGGTGTTTCGGCTAGAGAGTACTGGAGGTGTTTGGACTAGAGGGACCTGCAGATGTTTGGACTAGAGAGACCTGGAGGTGTTTGGGTTAGAGAGACCTGGAGGTGTTTGGACTAGAGAGACCTGGAGTTGTTTGGAATAGAGAGAACTGGAGGTGGTTAGGGTAGAGAGAGCTGGAGGTGTTTGGGCTATAGATAGCTGGAGGTGTTTGGGTTAGAGAGACCTGGATGTGTTTGGGCAAGAGAGACATGGAGGATTTTAGATCTAGAGAGAACTGGAGGTGTTTGGACTGGAGAGACCTGGAGGTGTTTGGACTAGAGAGACCTTCAGGTGCTTGGACGAGAGAAACCTGGAGTGTTGTGGACTAGAAAGAACTGGAGTAGTTTGGACTAGAGACACCTAGAGGTATTTGGACTAGAGAGAACTGGAGGTGTTTGGAATAGAGAGAGCTGGAGGTGTTTGGGCTAGAGAGAACTGGAGATATTTGGGCTAGAGAGAACTGAAGGAGTTTGGACTAGAGAGAACTGGAGTTGTTTGGACTAGACAGACCTGGAGGTATATCGGCTAGAAAGACCTGGAGGTGTTTGGGCTAGAGAGACCTGGAGGAGTTTAGACTAGAGAGAACTGGAGGAGTTTGGGCTTGAGAGACCTGGAAGTGTTTGGACTAGAGAGACCTGGAGGTGTTTGGACTAGAGAGACCTGGAGGAGTGTGGACTAGAGAGACATGGAGGTGTTTGGGCTAGAGAGACCTGGAGGTGTTTGGATTAGAGAGACCTGGAGGAGTTTGGACTAGAGAGAACTGGAGGAGTTTGGACTAGAGAGACCTGGAAGTGTTTGGACTAGAGAGAGCTGGAGGAGTTTCCACTAGAGAGAACTGGCGGAGTTTGGACTAGAGAGAACTGGAGGAGTTTGGACTAGAGAGAACTGGAGTTGTTTGGGCTAGAGAGACCAGGAGGAGTTTCAACTAGAGAGAAATGGAGGAGTTTGGAATAGAGGGACCTGGAGGTGTTTGGACTAGAGAGAGCTGGATGAGATAGCACTAGAGAGAACTGAAGGAGTTTGGACTACAGAGACCAGGGGGTGTTTGGACTAGTGATACATTGAGGTGCTTGGACTAGAGACACCTGGAGGTGTTTGGACTAGAGAGAACTGGAGAAGTTTGGAATTGAGACATCTAGAGGTGTTTGGACTAGAGAGAACTGGAGGTGCTTGGACTAAAGATAACTGTAGAAGTTTGGACTAGAGACACCTAGAGGTGTTAGGGCTAGAGAAAACTGGAGCTGTTTGGGCTAGAGAGAACTGGATGTTTTTTGGACTAGAGATAACTGGAGGTGTTTGGAATGGAGAGAACTGGAGGTGTTTGGAATGGAGAGAACTGGAGGTGTTTGGAATGGAGAGAACTGGAGGTGTTTGGAATGGAGAGAACTGGACGTCTTTGGAATGGAGAGAAATGGAGGTGTTTCATGGAGAGAACTGGAGGTGTTTGGAATGGAGAGAACTTTAGGTGTTTGGAATGGAGAGAACTGGAGGTGTTTGGAATGGAGAGAACTGGAGGTGTTTGGGCTAGAGGGAATGGAAGTGTTTGGACTAGAGAGAATGGAGGTGGTTGGACTAGAGAGAACTGGAGGTGTTTGGACTAGAGAGAGCAGGAGGTCTTTGGACTAGAGGGAGCAGGAGGTGTTTGGACTAGAGAGAGCTGGAGGCGATTGCACTAGAGAGAGCTGGAGGTGTTTGGACCAGAGAGAGCTAGAGGTGATTGGACTTGAGAGAACTGGAGGTGTTTGGACTAGAGAGAGCTGGAGGTGTTTGGACTAGAGAGAGCTGGAGGTGATTGGACTAGAGAGAACAGGAGGTGTTTGGGCTAGAGGGAACTGGAGGTGTTTGGACTAGAGAGACCTGGGGGTGTTTGGACTAGAGAGACATTGAGGTGCTTGGTCTAGAGAGACCTGCAGGTGTTTGGACTAGAGAGAACTGGGGAAGTCTGGACTAGAGACATCTAGAGGTGTTTGGACTAGAGAGAACTGAGGTGCTTGGACTAGAGAAAACTGGGGAAGTCTGGACTAGAGACATCTAGAGGTGATTGGACTTGAGAGAACTGGAGGTGTTTGGACTAGAGAGAGCTGGAGGTGTTTGGACTAGAGAGAGCTGGAGGTGTTTGGACTAGAGAGAACAGGAGGTGTTTGGGCTAGAGGGAACTGGAGGTGTTTGGACTAGAGAGACCTGGGGGTGTTTGGACTAGAGAGACATTGAGGTGCTTGGTCTAGAGAGACCTGGAGGTGTTTGGACTAGAGAGAACTGGGGAAGTCTGGACTAGAGACATCTAGAGGTGTTTGGACTAGAGAGAACTGAGGTGCTTGGACTAGAGAAAACTGGAGAAGTTTGGACTCGAGACACCTAGAGGTGTTAGGGCTAGAGAAAACTGGAGCTGTTTGAGCTAGAGAGAACTGGAGGTTTTTTGGACTAGAGATAACTGGAGGTGTTCGGAATGGAGAGAACTGGAGGTGTTTGGAATGGAGAGAACTGGAGGTGTTTGGAATGGAGAGAACTGGAGGTGTTTGGAATGGAGAGAACTGGAGGTGTTTGGAATGGAGAGAACTGGAGGTGTTTGGGGTAGAGAGAATGGAGGTGTTCGAGCTAGAGAGAACTGGAGGTGTTTGGACTAGAGAGAATGGAGGTGTTTGGACTAGAGAGAATGGAGGTGTTTGTACTAGAGAGAATGGAGGTGTTTGTACTAGAGAGGGCTGGAGGTGTTTGGACTTGAGAGAGCTGGTGGTGCTTGGACTAGAGAGAGCTGGACGTGTTTGGACAAGAGAGAGCTGGAGGTGTTTGGACTAGTGAGAACTGGAGGTGTTTGGACTAGAGAGAGCTGGAGGTCTTAGGGCTAGAGAGACCTGGAGGAGTTTCAATTAGAGAGAAATGGAGGAGTTTGCAATAGAGAGACCTGGAGGTGTTTGGACTAGAGAGAGCTGGATGAGATTGCACTTGTGAGGACTGGAGGTGTTTGGACTAGAGAGACCTGGAGGTGTTTGGACTAGAGAGACCTGGAGGTGTTTCGGCTAGAGAGACTTGGAGGTGTTTGGGCTAGAGAGACCTGGAGGTGTTTGGACTAGAGAGAACTGGAGGGGTTTGGGCTTGACAGAACTGGAGGTGTTTGGGCTAGAGAGTACTGGAGGTATTTGGACTAGAGAGAACTCGAGGAGTTTGGACTAGAGAGACCTGGAGGAGTTTGGACTAGAGAGAACTGGAGGAGTTTGGACTAGAGAGACCTGGAGGTGTTTGGAGTAAACAGAGCTGGAGGAGTTTGCACTAGAGAGAAATGGAGGAGTTTGGAATAGAGAGACCTGGAGGTGTTTGGACTAGAGAGGGCTGGATGAGATTGCAATAGTGAGAACTGGAGGAGTTTGGACTAGAGAGACCTGGGGGTGTTTGGACTAGAGAGACATTGATGTGCTTGGACTAGAGACACCTGGAGGTGTTTGGACTAGAGAGAACTGGGGAAGTCTGGACTAGAGACATCTAGAGGTGCTTAGACTAGAGAGAACTGGAGGTGCTTGGACTATAGAAAACTGGAGAAGTTTGGACTAGAGACACCTAGAGGTGTTAGGGCTAGAGAAAACTGGAGCTGTTTGGGCTAGAGAGAACTGGAGGTTTATTGCACTAGAGATAACTGGAGGTGTTTGGAATGGAGAGAACTGGAGGTGTTTGGAATGGAGAGAACTGGAGGTGTTTGGAATGGAGAGAACTGGAGGTGTTTGGAATGGAGAGAACTGGAGGTGTTTGGAATGGAGAGAACTGGAGGTGTTTGGGCTAGAGGGAATGGAGGTGTTCGAGCTAGAGAGAACTGGAGGTGTTTGGACTAGAGAGAATGGTGGTGTTTGGACTAGAGAGAATGGAGGTGTTTGGACTTGAGAGAACTGGAGGTGCTTGGACTAGAGAGACCTGGAGGAGTTTGGACAAGAGAGACCTGGAGGTGTTTGGACTAGAGAGACCTGGAGGTGTTTGGACTAGAGAGACCTGGAGGTGTTTGGACTAGAGAGAGCTGGAGGTCTTAGGGCTAGAGAGACCTGGAGGAGTTTGGACTAGAGAGAACTGGAGGAGTTTGGACTAGAGAGACCTGGAGGTGTTTGGAGTAGACAGAGCTGGAGGAGTTTGCACTAGAGAGAACTGGAGGAGTTTTGACTAGAGGGAACTGGAGGAGTTAGACTAGAGAGAACTGGAGGTGTTTGGACTAGAGACACCTGGAGGTGTTTCGGCTAGAGAGACCTGGAGGTGTTTGGGCTAGAGAGACCTGGAGGTGTTTGGACTAGAGAGAACTGGAGGGGTTTGGGCTTGACAGAACTGGAGGTGTTTGGGCTAGAGAGTACTGGAGGTGTTTGGACTAGAGAGACCTGCAGATGTTTGGACTAGAGAGACCTGGAAGTGTTTGGGTTAGAGAGACCTGGAGGTGTTTGGACTAGAGAGACCTGGAGTTGTTTGGAATAGAGAGAACTGGAGGTGGTTAGGGTAGAGAGAGATGGAGGTGTTTGGGCTATAGATACCTGGAAGTGTTGGGACTAGAGAGACCTGGAGGTGTGTGGACTAGAGAGAACTGGGGAAGTCTGGACTAGAGACATCAAGAGGTGCTTGGACTAGAGAGAACTGGACGTGCTTGGACTATAGAAAACTGGAGAAGTTTGGAATGGAGACACCTAGAGGTGTTAGGGCTAGAGAAAACTGGAGCTGTTTGGGCTAGAGAGAACTGGAGGTTTTTTGGACTAGAGATAACTGGAGGTGTTTGGAATGGAGAGAACTGGAGGTGTTTGGAATGGAGAGAACTGGAGGTGTTTGGAATGGAGAGAACTGGAGGTGTTTGGAATGGAGAGAACTGGAGGTGTTTGGGCTAGATGGAATGGAGGTGTTGGAGCTAGAGAGAACTGGAGGTGTTTGGACTAGAGAGAATGGTGGTGTTTGGACTAGAGAGAATGGAGGTGTTTGGACTTGAGAGAAGTGGAGGTGCTTGGACTAGAGAGACCTGGAGGAGTTTGGACTAGAGAGACCTGGAGGTGTTTGGACTAGAGCGACCTGGAGGTATTTGGACTAGAGAGACCTGGAGGTGTTTGGACTAGTGAGAACTGGAGGGGTTTGGGCTTGACAGAACTGGAGGTGTTTGGGCTAGAGAGTACTGGAGGTGTTTGGACTAGAGAGACATGCATGTATTTGGACAAGTGAGAGCTGGAGGAGTTTGGACTGGAGAGAACTGGAGGAGTTTGGACTAGAGAGAACTGGAGGTGTTTGGACTGGAGAGACCACGAGGTGTTTCGGCTAGAGAGACCTGGAGGTGTTTGGGCTAGAGAGACCTGGAGGTGTTTGGACTAGAGAGAATGGAGGTGTTTGGACTAGAGAGAATGGAGGTGTTTGGACTTGAGAGAAATGGAGGTGTTTGGACTAGAGAGAGCTGGAGGTCTTTGGACTAGAGAGAGCAGGAGGTGTATGGACAAGAGAGAGCTGGAGGCGATTGGACTAGAGAGAACTGGAGGTGTTTGGACCAGAGAGAGCTGGAGGAGATTGGGCTTGAGAGAACTGGAGGTGTTTGGACTAGAGAGAGCTGGAGGTGTTTGGACTAGAGAGAGCTGGAGGTGTTTGGACTAGAGAGAACTGGAGGTGTTTGGGCTAGAGGGAACTGGAGGTCTTTGGGCTACAGAGAACTGGAGGTGTTTGGAGTAGAGAGAACTCGAGGAGTTTGGACTAGAGAGACCTGGAGGAGTTTGGACTAGAGAGACCTGGAGGTGTTTCAACTAGAGAGAAATGGAGGAGTTTGCACTTGAGAGCACTGGAGGAGTTTGGACTAGAGAGAACTGGAGGAGTTTGGACGAGAGAGAGCTGGAGGTGTTTGGACTAGAGAGAACTCGAGGAGTTTGGACTAGAGAGACCTGGAGGTATTTGGACTGGAGAGAATTGGAGGTGTTTGGACTAGAGAGAGCTGTAGGTGTTTGGGCTAGAGAGACATGGAGGAGTTTCAACAAGAGAGAAATGGAGGAGTTTGCAATAGAGAGACCTGGAGGTGTTTGAACTAGAGAGAGCTGGATGAGATTGCACTAGTGAGGACTGGAGGAGTTTGGACTAGAGAGACCTGAGGGTGCTTGGACTAGAGAGACCTGGAGGTGTTTGGACTAGAGAGAACTGGAGAAGTTTGGACTAGAGACATCTAGAGGTGCTTGGACTAGAGAGAACTGAAGGTGCTTGGACTAGAGAAAACTCGAGAAGTTTGGACTAGAGAGACCAAGAGGTGTTAGGGCTAGAGAAAACTGGAGCTGTTTGGGCTAGAGAGAACTGGAGTTTTTTTGGACTAGAGTTAACTGGAAGTGTTTGGAATGGAGAGAACTGGAGGTGTTTGGAATGAAGAGAACTGGAGGTGTTTGGAATGGAGAGAACTGGAGGTGTTTGGAATGGAGAGAACTGGAGGTGTTTGGAATGGAGAGAACTGGAGGTGTTTGGAATGGAGAGAACTGGAGGTGTTTGGAATGGAGAGAACTGGAGGTGTTTGGGCTAGAGGGAATGGAGGTCTTTGGGCTACAGAGTACTGGAGGAGTTCGGACTAGAGAGCCCTGGAGGAATTTGGACTAGAGAGACCTGGAAGTGTTTGGACTAGAGAGAGCTGGAGGAGTTTGCACTAGAGAGAACTGGAGGAGTTTGGACTAGAGAGACCTGCATGTGTTTGGACAAGTGAGAGCTGGAGGAATTTGGACTGGAGAGAACTGGAGGAGTTTGGACTAGAGAGAACTGGAGGAGTTTGGACTAGAGAGAACTGGAGGTGTTTGGACTGGAGAGACCGCGAGGTGTTTCGGCTAGAGAGACCTGGAGGTGTTTGGGCTAGAGAGACCTGGAGGTGTTTGGACAAGAGAGAACTGGAGGGGTTTGGGCCTGAGAGAACTGGAGGTGTTTGGACTAGAGAGACATGGAGGTGTTTGGCCTAGAGAGACCTGGAGGTGTTAGGACTAGAGAGAGCTGGAGTTGTTTGGAAAAGAGAGAACTGGAGATGTTTGGGGTAGAGAGACCTTAAGGTGTTTGGGCTAGAAAGACCTGGAGGTGTTTGGGCTAGAGAGAACTGGAGGTTTTTGGACTAGAGAGAATGGAGGTGTTTGGACTAGAGAGAATGGAGGTGTTTGGACTAGAGAGAACTGGAGGTGTTTGGACTAGAGAGAGCTGGAGGTCTTTGGACTAGAGAGAGCAGGAGGTGTTTGGACAAGAGAGAGCTGGAGGCGATTGGACTAGAGAGAACTGGAGGTGTTTGGACTAGAGAGAGCTGGAGGTGTTTGGACTAGAGAGAGCTGGAGGTGTTTGGACTAGAGAGAACTGGAGTTGTTTGGGCTAGAGGGAACTGGAGGTCTTTGGGCTACAGAGAACTGGAGGAGTTTGGACTAGAGAGACCTGGAGGAGTTTGGACTAGAGAGACCTGGAGGTGTTTGGACTAGTGAGAACTGGAGGTGTTTGGACTAGAGAGAGCTGGAGGTCTTAGGGCTAGAGAGACTTGGAGGAGTTTGGACTAGAGAGAACTGGAGGAGTTTGGACCTGAGAGACCTGGAGGTGTTTGGAGTAGACAGAGCTGGAGGAGTTTGCACTAGAGAGAACTGGAGGAGTTTTGACTAGAGGGAACTGGAGGAGTTGGACTAGAGAGAACTGGAGGTGTTTGGACTAGAGAGACCTGGAGGTGTTTCGGCTAGAGAGACTTGGAGGTGTTTAGGCTAGAGAGACCTGGAGGTGTTTGGACTAGAGAGAACTGGAGGGGTTTGGGCTTGACAGAACTGGAGGTGTTTGGGCTAGAGAGTAATGGAGGTGTTTGGACTAGAGAGAACTCGAGGAGTTTGGACTAGAGAGACCTGGAGGTGTTTGGACTAGAGAGAACTGGAGGTGTTTGGAGTAGAGAGAGCTGGAGGTTTTTGGGCTAGAGAGACCTGGAGGAGTTACAAATAGAGAGAAATGGAGGAGTTTGGAATAGAGAGACCTGGAGGTGTTTGGACTAGAGAGAGCTGGATGAGATTGCAATAGTGAGAACTGGAGGAGTTTGGACTAGAGAGACCTGGGGGTGTTTGGACTAGAGAGACATTGAGGTGCTGGGACTAGAGACACCTGGAGGTGTTTGGACTAGAGAGAACTGGGGAAGTCTGGACTAGAGACATCTAGAGGTGCTTAGACTAGAGAGAACTGGAGGTGCTTGGACTATAGAAAACTGGAGAAGTTTGGACTAGAGACACCTAGAGGTGTTAGGGCTAGAGAAAACTGGAGCTGTTTGGGCTAGAGAGAACTGGAGGTTTATTGCACTAGAGATAACTGGAGGTGTTTGGAATGGAGAGAACTGGAGGTGTTTGGAATGGAGAGAACTGGAGATGTTTGGAATGGAGAGAACTGGAGGTGTTTGGAATGGAGAGAACTGGAGGTGTTTGGAATGGAGAGAACTGGAGGTGTTTGGGCTAGAGGGAATGGAGGTGTTCGAGCTAGAGAGAACTGGAGGTGTTTGGACTAGAGAGAATGGTGGTGTTTGGACTAGAGAGAATGGAGGTGTTTGGACTTGAGAGAACTGGAGGTGCTTGGACTAGAGAGACCTGGAGGAGTTTGGACAAGAGAGACCTGGAGGTGTTTGGACTAGAGAGACCTGGAGGTGTTTGGACTAGAGAGACCTGGAGGTGTTTGGACTAGAGAGAGCTGGAGGTGTTTGGAGTAGACAGAGCTGGAGGAGTTTGCACTAGAGAGAACTGGAGGAGTTTTGACTAGAGGGAACTGGAGGAGTTAGACTAGAGAGAACTGGAGGTGTTTGGACTAGAGAGACCTGGAGGTGATTCGGCTAGAGAGACCTGGAGGTGTTTGGGCTAGAGAGATCTGGAGGTGTTTGGACTAGAGAGAACTGGAGGGGTTTGGGCTTGACAGAACTGGAGGTGTTTGGGCTAGAGAGTACTGGAGGTGTTTGGACTAGAGAGACCTGCAGATGTTTGGACTAGAGAGACCTGGAGGTGTTTGGGTTAGAGAGACCTGGTGGTGTTTGGACTAGAGAGACCTGGAGTTGTTTGGAATAGAGAGAACTGGAGGTGGTTAGGGTAGAGAGAGCTGGAGGTGTTTGGGCTATAGATACCTGGAAGTGTTTGGACTAGAGAGACCTGGAGGTTTGTGGACTAGAGAGAACTGGGGAAGTCTGGACTAGAGACATCTAGAGGTGCTTGGACTAGAGAGAACTGGAGGTGCTTGGACTATAGAAAACTGGAGAAGTTTGGACTAGAGACACCTAGAGGTGTTAGGGCTAGAGAAATCTGGAGCTGTTTGGGCTAGAGAGAACTGGAGGTTTTTTGGACTAGAGATAACTGGAGGTGTTTGGAATGGAGAGAACTGGAGGTGTTTGGAATGGAGAGAACTAGAGGTGTTTGGAATGGAGAGAACTGGAGGTGTTTGGAATGGAGAGAACTGGAGGTGTTTGGAATGGAGAGAACTGGAGGTGTTTGGGCTAGATGGAATGGAGGTGTTCGAGCTAGAGAGAACTGGAGGTGTTTTGACTAGAGAGAATGGTGGTGTTTGGACTAGAGAGAATGGAGGTGTTTGGACTTGAGAGAAGTGGAGGTGCTTGGACTAGAGAGACCTGGAGGAGTTTGGACTAGAGAGACCTGGAGGTGTTTGGACTAGAGTGACCTGGAGGTGTTTGGACTAGAGAGACCTGGAGGTGTTTGGACTAGTGAGAACTGGAGGGGTTTGGGCTTGACAGAACTGGAGGTGTTTGGGCTAGAGAGTACTGGAGGTGTTTGGACTAGAGAGACCTGCAGATGTTTGGACTAGAGAGACCTGGAGGTGTTTGGACTAGAGCGACCTGGAGGTGTTTGGACTAGAGAGACCTGGAGGTGTTTGGACTAGAGAGACCTGGAGTTGTTTGGAATAGAGAGAACTGGAGGTGGTTAGGGTAGAGAGAGAGATGGAGGTGTTTGGGCTATAGATACCTGGAGGTGTTTGGGTTAGAGAGATCTGGATGTGTTTGAGCAAGAGAGACATGGAGGTTTTTTGAACTAGAGAGAACTGGAGGTGTTTGGACTGGAGAGACTTGGAGGTGTTTGGACTAGAGAGAGCTGGAGGTGTTTGGACTAGAGAGAGCTGGAGGTGTTTGGAGTAGAGAGAACTGGAGTTGTTTGGGCTAGAGGGAACTGGAGGTCTTTGGGCTACAGAGACCTGGAGGAGTTTGGACTAGAGAGTCCTGGATGTGTTTGGACTAGAGAGAACTGGAGGAGTTTGCACTAGAGAGCACTGGAGGAGTTTGGACTAGAGAGAACTGGTGGAGTTTGGACGAGAGAGAACTGGAGGTGTTTGGACTAGAGAGACCTGGAGGTGTATGGACTAGAGAGAACTGGAGGTGTTTGGACTAGAGAGAACTCGAGGAGTTTGGACTAGAGAGAAATGGAGGTGTTTGGACTAGAGAGAACTGGAGGTGTTTGGACTAGAGAGACCTGGAGTTGTTTGGAATAGAGAGAACTGGAGGTGGTTAGGGTAGAGAGAGAGATGGAGGTGTTTGGGCTATAGATACCTGGAGGTGTTTGGGTTAGAGAGATCTGGATGTGTTTGGGCAAGAGAGACATGGAGGTTTTTTGAACTAGAGAGAACTGGAGGTGATTGGACTGGAGAGACTTGGAGGTGTTTGGACTAGAGAGAGCTGGAGGTGTTTGGACTAGAGAGAGCTGGAGGTGTTTGGAGTAGAGAGAACTGGAGTTATTTGGGCTAGAGGGAACTGGAGGTCTTTGGGCTACAGAGACCTGGAGGAGTTTGGACTAGAGAGTCCTGGATGTGTTTGGACTAGAGAGAACTGGAGGAGTTTGCACTAGAGAGCACTGGAGGAGTTTGGACTAGAGAGAACTGGTGGAGTTTGGACGAGAGAGAACTGGAGGTGTTTGGACTAGAGAGACCTGGATGTGTTTGGACTAGAGAGAACTCGAGGAGTTTGGACTAGAGAGAAATGGAGGTGTTTGGACTAGAGAGAACTGGGGGTGTTTGGACTAGAGAGAGCTGTAGGTGTTTGGGCTAGAGAGACCTGGAGGAGTTTCAATTAGAGAGAAATGGAGGAGTTTGCAATAGAGAGACCTGGAGGTGTTTGGACTAGAGAGAGCTGGATGAGATTGCACTAGTGAGGACTGGAGGTGTTTGGAATAGAGAGACCTGAGTGTGTTTGGACTAGAGAGACCTGGATTTGTTTGGAATAGAGAGAACTGGAGGTGGTTAGGGTAGAGAGAGCTGGAGGTGTTTGGGCTATAGATACCTGGAGGTGTTTGGGTTAGAGAGACCTGGATGTGTTTGGGCAAGAGGGACATGTAGGCTTTAGAACTAGAGAGAACTGGAGGTGTTTGGACTGGAGAGACCTGGAGGTGTTTGGACTAGAGAGAGCTGGAGGTGTTTGGACTGGAGAGAGCTGGAGGTGTTTGGAGTAAAGAGAACTGGAGTTGTTTGGGCTAGAGGGAACTGGAGGTCTTTGGGCTACAGAGAACTGGAGGAATTTGGACTAGAGAGACCTGGAGGTGTTTGGACTAGAGAGACCTGGAGGTGTTTGGACTAGAGAGAACTGGAGGAGTTTGCACTAGAGAGCACTGGAGGAGTTTGGACGAGAGAGAACTGGAGGTGTTTGGACTAGAGAGACCTGGATGTGTATGGACTAGAGAGAACTGGAGGTGTTTGGACTAGAGAGAATTCGAGGAGTTTGGACTAGAGAGACCTGGAGGTGTTTGGACTAGAGAGAACTGGAGGTGTTTGGACTAGAGAGAGCTGTAGGTGTTTGGGCTAGAGAGACCTGGAGGAGTTTCAATTAGAGAGAAATGGAGGAGTTTGCAATAGAGAGACCTGGAGGTGTTTGGACTAGAGAGAGCTGGATGAGATTGCACTAGTGAGGACTGGAGGTGTTTGGACTAGAGAGACCTGAGGGTGTTTGGACTAGAGAGACCTTGAGGTGCTTGGACTAGAGAGACCTGGAGGTGTTTGGACTAGAGAGAACTGGGGAAGTTTGGACTAGAGACATCTAGAGGTGCTTGGACAAGAGAGAACTGGAGGTGCTTGGACTAGAGAAAACTCGAGAAGTTGAGACTAGAGAGACCAAGAGGTGTTAGGGCTAGAGAAAACTGGAGCTGTTTGGGCTAGAGAGAACTGGAGTTTTTTTGGACTAGAGTTAACTGGAGGTGTTTGGAATGGAGAGAACTGGAGGTGGTTGGAATGGTGAGAACTGGAGGTGTTTGGAATGGAGAGAACTGGAGGTGTTTGGAATGGAGAGAACTGGAGTTGTTTGGAATGGAGAGAACTGGAGGTGTTTGGAATGGAGAGAACTGGAGGTGTTTGGAATGGAGAGAACTGGAGGTTTTTGGGCTAGAGGGAATGGAGGTGTTCGAGCTAGAGAGAAATGGAGGTGTTTGGACAAGGGAGAGCTGGAGGTGTTTGGACTAGAGAGAGCTGGAGCTGTTAGGACTAGAGAGAACTGGAGGTGTTTGGGCTAGAGGGAACTGGAGGTCTTTGGGCTACAGCGTACTGGAGGAGTTCGGACTAGAGAGAACTGGAGGAGTTTGGACTAGAGAGACCTGGAAGTGTTTGGACTAGAGAGACCTGGAGTTGTTTGGACTAGAGAGACCAGGAGGTGTTTGGACTAGAGAGACCTGGAGGTGTTTGGACTAGATAGAGCTGGATGAGATTGCACTAGTGAGAACTGGAGGAGTTTGGACTAGAGAGACCTGGGGGTGTTTGGACTAGAGAGACATTGAGGTGCTTGGACTAGAGACACCTGGAGGTGTTTGGACTAGAGAGAACTGGGGAAGTCTGGACTAGAGACATGTAGAGGTGCTTGGACTAGAGAGAACTGGAGGTGTTTGGAATGGCGAGAACTGGAGGTGTTTGGAATGGAGAGAACTGGAGCTGTTTGGAATGGAGAGAACTGGAGGTGTTTGGAATGGAGAGAACTGGAGGTGTTTGGGCTAGAGGGAATGGAGGTGTTCGAGCTAGAGAGAACTGGAGGTGTTTGGACTAGAGAGAATGGTGGTGTTTGGACTAGAGAGAATGGAGGTGTTTGGACTTGAGAGAACTGGAGGTGCTTGGACTAGAGAGACCTGGAGGAGTTTGAACAAGAGAGACCTGGAGGTGTTTGGACTAGAGAGACCTGGAGGTATTTGGACTAGAGAGACCTGGAGGTGTTTGGACTAGAGAGAGCTGGAGGTCTTAGGGCTAGAGAGACCTGGAGGAGTTTGGACTAGAGAGAACTGGAGGAGTTTGGACTAGAGAGACCTGGAGGTGTTTGGAGTAGACAGAGCTGGAGGAGTTTGCACTAGAGAGAACTGGAGGTGTTTCGGCTAGAGAGACCTGGAGGTGTTTGGGCTAGAGAGACCTGGAGGTGTTTGGACTAGAGAGAACTGGAGGGGTTTGGGCTTGACAGAACTGGAGGTGTTTGGGCTAGAGAGTACTGGAGGTGTTTGGACTAGAGAGACCTGCAGATGTTTGGACTAGAGAGACCTGGAGGTGTTTGGTTTAGAGAGACCTGGAGGTGTTTGGACTAGAGAGACCTGGAGTTGTTTGGAATAGAGAGAACTGGAGGTGGTTAGGGTAGAGAGAGCTGGAGGTGTTTGGGCTATAGATACCTGGAAGTGTTTGGACTAGAGAGACCTGGAGGTGTGTGGACTAGAGAGAACTGGGGAAGTCTGGACTAGAGACATCTAGAGGTGCTTGGACTAGAGAGAACTGGAGGTGCTTGGACTATAGAAAACTGGAGAAGTTTGGACTAGAGACACCTAGAGGTGTTAGGGCTAGAGAAAACTGGAGCTGTTTGGGCTAGAGAGAACTGGAGGTTTTTTGGACTAGAGAGACCTGGAGGTGTGTGGACTAGAGAGAACTGGGGAAGTCTGGACTAGAGACATGTAGAGGTGTTTGGAATGGAGAGAACTGGAGGTGTTTGGAATGGAGAGAACTGGAGGTGTTTGGAATGGAGAGAACTGGAGGTGTTTGGAATGGAGAGAACTGGAGGTGTTTGGAATGGAGAGAACTGGAGGTGTTTGGGCTAGATGGAATGGAGGTGTTCGAGCTAGAGAGAACTGGAGGTGTTTGGACTAGAGAGAATGGTGGTGTTTGGACTAGAGAGACCTGGAGGTGTTTGGACTAGAGAGAACTGGAGGTGTTTGGACGAGAGAGAGCTGTAGGTGTTTGGGCAAGAGAGACCTGGAGGAGTTTCAATTAGAGAGAAATGGAGGAGTTTGCAATAGAGAGACCTGGAGGTGTTTGGACTAGAGAGAGCTGGATGAGATTGCACTAGTGAGGACTGGAGGTGTTTGGACTAGAGAGACCTGAGGGTGTTTGGACTAGAGAGACCTTGAGGTGCTTGGACTAGAGAGACCTGGAGGTGTTTGGACTAGAGAGAACTGGGGAAGTTTGGACTAGAGACATCTAGAGGTGCTTGGACAAGAGAGAACTGGAGGTGCTTGGACTAGAGAAAACTCGAGAAGTTGAGACTAGAGAGACCAAGAGGTGTTAGGGCTAGAGAAAACTGGAGCTGTTTGGGCTAGAGAGAACTGGAGTTTTTTTGGACTAGAGTTAACTGGAGGTGTTTGGAATGGAGAGAACTGGAGGTGGTTGGAATGGTGAGAACTGGAGGTGTTTGGAATGGAGAGAACTGGAGTTGTTTGGAATGGAGAGAACTGGAGGTGTTTGGAATGGAGAGAACTGGAGGTGTTTGGAATGGAGAGAACTGGAGGTTTTTGGGCTAGAGGGAATGGAGGTGTTCGATCTAGAGAGAAATGGAGGTGTTTGGACAAGGGAGAGCTGGAGGTGTTTGGACTAGAGAGAGCTGGAGCTGTTAGGACTAGAGAGAACTGGAGGTGTTTGGGCTAGAGGGAACTGGAGGTCTTTGGGCTACAGCGTACTGGAGGAGTTCGGACTAGAGAGAACTGGAGGAGTTTGGACTAGAGAGACCTGGAAGTGTTTGGACAAGAGAGACCTGGAGTTGTTTGGACTAGAGAGACCTGGAGGTGTTTGGACTAGAGAGACCTGGAGGTGTTTGGACTAGATAGAGCTGGATGAGATTGCACTAGTGAGAACTGGAGGAGTTTGGACTAGAGAGACCTGGGGGTGTTTGGACTAGAGAGACATTGAGGTGCTTGGACTAGAGACACCTGGAGGTGTTTGGACTAGAGAGAACTGGGGAAGTCTGGACTAGAGACATGTAGAGGTGCTTGGACTAGAGAGAACTGGAGGTGTTTGGAATGGCGAGAACTGGAGGTGTTTGGAATGGAGAGAACTGGAGGTGTTTGGAATGGAGAGAACTGGAGGTGTTTGGAATGGAGAGAACTGGAGGTGTTTGGGCTAGAGGGAATGGAGGTGTTCGAGCTAGAGAGAACTGGAGGTGTTTGGACTAGAGAGAATGGTGGTGTTTGGACTAGAGAGAATGGAGGTGTTTGGACTTGAGAGAACTGGAGGTGCTTGGACTAGAGAGACCTGGAGGAGTTTGGACAAGAGAGACCTGGAGGTGTTTGGACTAGAGAGACCTGGAGGTATTTGGACTAGAGAGACCTGGAGGTGTTTGGAGTAGAGAGAGCTGGAGGTCTTAGGGCTAGAGAGACCTGGAGGAGTTTGGACTAGAGAGAACTGGAGGAGTTTGGACTAGAGAGACCTGGAGGTGTTTGGAGTAGACAGAGCTGGAGGAGTTTGCACTAGAGAGAACTGGAGGTGTTTCGGCTAGAGAGACCTGGAGGTGTTTGGGCTAGAGAGACCTGGAGGTGTTTGGACTAGAGAGAACTGGAGGGGTTTGGGCTTGACAGAACTGGAGGTGTTTGGGCTAGAGAGTACTGGAGGTGTTTGGACTAGAGAGACCTGCAGATGTTTGGACTAGAGAGACCTGGAGGTGTTTGGTTTAGAGAGACCTGGAGGTGTTTGGACTAGAGAGACCTGGAGTTGTTTGGAATAGAGAGAACTGGAGGTGGTTAGGGTAGAGAGAGCTGGAGGTGTTTGGGCTATAGATACCTGGAAGTGTTTGGACTAGAGAGACCTGGAGGTGTGTGGACTAGAGAGAACTGGGGAAGTCTGGACTAGAGACATCTAGAGGTGCTTGGACTAGAGAGAACTGGAGGTGCTTGGACTATAGAAAACTGGAGAAGTTTGGACTAGAGACACCTAGAGGTGTTAGGGCTAGAGAAAACTGGAGCTGTTTGGGCTAGAGAGAACTGGAGGTTTTTTGGACTAGAGAGACCTGGAGGTGTGTGGACTAGAGAGAACTGGGGAAGTCTGGACTAGAGACATGTAGAGGTGTTTGGAATGGAGAGAACTGGAGGTGTTTGGAATGGAGAGAACTGGAGGTGTTTGGAATGGAGAGAACTGGAGGTGTTTGGAATGGAGAGAACTGGAGGTGTTTGGAATGGAGAGAACTGGAGGTGTTTGGGCTAGATGGAATGGAGGTGTTCGAGCTAGAGAGAACTGGAGGTGTTTGGACTAGAGAGAATGGTGGTGTTTGGACTAGAGAGACCTGGAGGTGTTTGGACTAGAGCGACCTGGAGGTGTTTGGACTAGAGAGACCTGGAGGTGTTTGGACTAGTGAGAACTGGAGGGGTTTGGGCTTGACAGAACTGGAGGTGTTTGGGCTAGAGAGTACTGGAGGTGTTTGGACTAGAGAGACCTGCAGATGTTTGGACTAGAGAGACCTGGAGGTGTTTGGGTTAGAGAGACCTGGAGGTGTTTGGACTAGAGAGACCTGGAGTTGTTTGGAATAGAGAGAACTGGAGGTGGTTAGGGTAGAGAGAGCTGGAGGTGTTTGGGCTATAGATACCTGGAGGTGTTTGGGTTAGAGAGATCTGGATGTGTTTGGGCAAGAGAGACATGGAGGTTTTTTGAACTAGAGAGAACTGGAGGTGTTTGGACTGGAGAGACTTGGAGGTGTTTGGACTAGAGAGAGCTGGAGGTGTTTGGACTAGAGAGAGCTGGAGGTGTTTGGACTAGAGAGAACTGGAGGTGTTTGGGCTAGAGGGAACTGGAGGTCTTTGGGCTACAGAGAACTGGAGGAGTTTGGACTAGAGAGACCTGGAGGAGTTTGGACTAGAGAGTCCTGGATGTGTTTGGACTAGAGAGAACTGGAGGAGTTTGCACTAGAGAGCACTGGAGGAGTTTGGACGAGAGAGAACTGGAGGAGTTTGGACGAGAGAGAACTGGAGGTGTTTGGACTAGAGAGACCTGGAGGTGTATGGACTAGAGAGAACTGGAGGTGTTTGGACTAGAGAGAACTCGAGGAGTTTGGACTAGAGAGAACTGGAGGTGTTTGGACTAGAGAGAACTGGGGGTGTTTGGACTAGAGAGAGCTGTAGGTGTTTGGGCTAGAGAGACCTGGAGGAGTTTCAATTAGAGAGAAATGGAGGAGTTTGCAATAGAGAGACCTGGAGGTGTTTGGACTAGAGAGAGCTGGATGAGATTGCACTAGTGAGGACTGGAGGTGATTGGACTAGAGAGACCTGAGGGTGTTTGGACTAGAGAGTCCTGGATTTGTTTGGAATAGAGAGAACTGGAGGTGGTTAGGGTAGAGAGAGCTGGAGGTGTTTGGGCTATAGATACCTGCAGGTGTTTGGGTTAGAGAGACCTGGATGTGTTTGGGCAAGAGAGACATGGAGGCTTTAGAACTAGAGAGAACTGGAGGTGTTTGGACTGGAGAGACCTGGAGGTGTTTGGACTAGAGAGAGCTGGAGGTGTTTAGACTAGAGAGAGCTGGAGGTGTTTGGAGTAGAGAGAACTGGAGTTGTTTGGGCTAGAGGGAACTGGAGGTCTTTGGGCTACAGAGAACTGGAGGAGTTTGGACTAGAGAGACCTGGAGGAGTTTGGACTAGAGAGACCTGGAGGTGTTTGGACTAGAGAGAACTGGGGGAGTTTGCACTAGAGAGCACTGGAGGTGTTTGGACTAGAGAGAACTGGAGGAGTTTGGACGAGAGAGAACTGGAGGTGTTTGGACTAGAGAGACCTGGAGGTGTATGTCCTAGAGAGAACTGGAGGTGTTTGGACTAGAGAGAATTCGAGGAGTTTGGACTAGAGAGACCTGGAGGTGTTTGGACAAGAGAGAACTGGAGGTGTTTGGACTAGAGAGAGCTGTAGGTGTTTGGGGTAGAGAGACCTGGAGGAGTTTCAATTAGAGAGAAATGGAGGAGTTTGCAATAGAGAGACCTGGAGGTGTTTGGACTAGAGAGACCTTGAGGTGCTTGGACTAGAGAGACCTGGAGGTGTTTGGACTAGAGAGAACTGGGGAAGTTTGGACTAGAGACATCTAGAGGTGCTTGGACTAGAGAGAACTGGAGGTGCTTGGACTAGAGAAAACTCGAGAAGTTGAGACTAGAGAGACCAAGAGGTGTTAGGGCTAGAGAAAACTGGAGCTGTTTGGGCTAGAGAGAACTGGAGTTTTTATGACTAGAGTTAACTGGAGGTGTTTGGAATGGAGAGAACTGGAGGTGGTTGGAATGGTGAGAACTGGAGGTGTTTGGAATGGAGAGAACTGGAGGTGTTTGGAATGGAGAGAACTGGAGGTGTTTGGAATGGAGAGAACTGGAGGTGTTTGGAATGGAGAGAACTGGAGGTGTTTGGAATGGAGAGAACTGGAGGTGTTTGGGCTAGAGGGAATGGAGGTGTTCGAGCTAGAGAGAAATGGAGGTGTTTGGAATAGAGAGAATGGAGGTGTTTGGACTAGAGATAATGGAGGTGTTTGTACTAGAGACAGCTGGAGGTGTTTGGACTAGAGAGAGCTGGAGGTGTTTGGACTAGAGAGAGCTGGAGGTGTTTGGACAAGAGAGAGCTGGAGGTGCTGGACTAGAGAGAGCTGGAGGTGTTTGGACTTGAGAGAACTGGAGGTGCTTGGACTAGAGAGAGCTGGAGGTGTTTGGACTAGAGAGAACAGGAGGAGTTTGGACTAGAGAGACCTGGAGGAGTTTGGACTAGAGAGATCTGGAAGTGTTTGGAGTAGAGAGACCTGGAGGTGTTTGGACTAGAGAGACCTGGAGGTGCTTGGACTAGTGAGAACTGGAGGTGTTTGGACTAGAGAGAGAATGAGGTGTTAGGGCTAGAGAGACCTGGAGGAGTTTGAACTAGAGAGAACTGGAGGAGTTTGGACTAGAGAGACCTGGAGGTGTTTGGAGTAGACAGAGCTGGAGGAGTTTGCACTAGAGAGAACTGGCGGAGTTTTGACTAGAGGGAACTGGAGGAGTTGGACTAGAGAGAACTGGAGGTGTTTGGACTAGAGAGACTTGGAAGTGTTTCGGCTAGAGAGACCTGGAGGTGTTTGGGCTAGAGAGACCTGGAGGTGTTTGGACAAGGGAGAGCTGGAGGTGTTTGGACTAGAGAGAGCTGGAGGTGTTTGGACTAGAGAGAACTGGAGGTGTTTGGGCTAGAGGGAACTGGAGGTCTTTGGGCTACAGCGTACTGGAGGAGTTCGCACTAGAGAGCCCTGGAGGATTTTGGACTAGAGAGACCTGGAAGTGTTTGGACTAGAGAGACCTGGAGGTGTTTGGACTAGAGAGACCTGGAGGCGTTTGGACGAGAGAGACCTGGAGGTGTTTGGACTAGAGAGAGCTGGATGAGATTGCACTAGTGAGAACTGGAGGAGTTTGGACTAGAGAGACCTGGGGGTGTTTGGACCAGAGAGACATTGAGGTGCTTGGACTAGAGACACCTGAAGGTGTTTGGACTAGAGAGAACTGGGGAAGTCTGGACTAGAGACATGTAGAGGTGCGTGGACTAGAGAGAACTGGAGGTGCTTGGACTATAGAAAACTGGAGACGTTTGGACTAGAGACACCTAGAGGTGTTAGGGCTAGAGAAAACTGGAGCTGTTTGGGCTAGAGAGAAATGGAGGTTTTTTGGACTAGAGATAACTGGAGGTGTTTGGAATGGAGAGAACTGGAGGTGTTTGGAATGGAGAGAACTGGAGGTGTTTGGAATGGAGAGAACTGGAGGTGGTTGGAATGGAGAGAACTGGAGGTGTTTGGAATGGAGAGAACTGGAGGTGTTTGGGCTAGAGGGAATGGTGGTGTTTGGACTAGAGAGAATGGAAGTGTTTGGACTTGACAGAACTGGAGCTGTTTGGGCTAGAGAGTACTGGAGGTGTTTGGACTAGAGAGACCTGCAGATGTTTGGACTAGAGAGACCTGGAGGTGTTTGCGTTAGAGAGACCTGGAGGTGTTTGGAATAGAGAGACCTGCAGGTGTTTGGACTAGAGAGACCTGGAGGTGTTTGCGTTAGAGAGACCTGGAGGTGTTTGGAATAGAGAGAACTGGAGGTGGTTAGGGTAGAGAGAGCTGGAGGTGTTTGGGCTATAGAGACCTGGAGGTGTTTGGGTTAGAGAGACCTGGATGTGTTTGGGCAAGAGAGACATGGAGGTTTTTAGAACTAGAGAGAACTGGAGGTGTTTGGACTGGAGAGACCTGGAGGTGTTTGGACTAGAGAGACCTTCAGGTGCTTGGACGAAAGAGACCTGGAGTGGTTTGGACTAGAGAGAACTGGAGAAGTTTGGACTAGAGACACCTAGAGGTATTTGGACTAGAGAGAACTGGAGGTGTTTGGAAAAGAGAGAGCTGGAGGTGTTTTGGCTAGAGAGACCTGGAGATATTTGGGCTAGAGAGAACTGAAGGAGTTTGGACTAGAGAGAACTGGAGTTGTTTGGACTAGAGACATCTAGAGGTGCTTGGACTAGAGAGAACTGGAGGTACTTGGACTAGAGAAAACTGGAGTAGTTTGGACTAGAGACACCTAGAGGTGTTAGCGCTAGAGAAAACTGGAGCATTTTGGGCTAGAGAGAACTGGAGGTTTTTTGGACTAGTCATAACTGGAGGTGTTTGGAATGGAGAGAACTGGAGGTGTTTGGAATGGAGAGAACTGGAGGTGTTTGGAATGGAGAGAACTGGAGGTGTTTGGAATGGAGAGAACTGGAAGTGTTTGGAACAGAGTGACCTGGAGGTGTTTCGACTAGAGAGAACTGGATGTGCTTGGACTAGAGAGACCTGGAGGTGGTTGGGCTAGAGAGAAATGGAGCTGTTTGGACCAGAGAGAGCTAGAGGTGATTGGACTTGAGAGAACTGGAGGTGTTTGGAATAGAGAGAACTCGAGGAGTTTGGACTAGAGAGACCTGGAGGTGTTTGGACTAGAGAGAACTGGAGGTGTTTGGAGTAGAGAGAGCTGGAGGTGTTTGGGCTAGAGAGACCTGGAGGAGTTTCAAATAGAGAGAAATGGAGGAGTTTAGAATAGAGAGACCTGGAGGTGTTTGGACTAGAGAGAGCTGGATGAGATTGCAATAGTGAGAACTGGAGGAGTTTGGACTAGAGAGACCTGGGGGTGTTTGGACTAGAGAGACATTGAGGTGCTTGGACTAGAGACACCTGGAGGTGTTTGGACTAGAGAGAACTGGGGAAGTCTGGACTAGAGACATCTAGAGGTGCTTAGACTAGAGAGAACTGGAGGTGCTTGGACTATAGAAAACTGGAGAAGTTTGGACTAGAGACACCTAGAGGTGTTAGGGCTAGAGAAAACTGGAGCTGTTTGGGCTAGAGTGAACTGGAGGTTTATTGCACTAGAGACAACTGGAGGTGTTTGGAATGGAGAGAACTGGAGGTGTTTGGAATGGAGAGAACTGGAGGTGTTTGGAATGGAGAGAACTGGAGGTGTTTGGAATAGAGAGAACTGGAGGTGTTTGGAATGGAGAGAACTGGAGGTGTTTGGGCTAGAGGGAATGGAGGTGTTCGAGCTAGAGAGAAGTGGAGGTGTTTGGACTAGAGAGAATGGTGGTGTTTGGACTAGAGAAAATGGAGGTGTTTGGACTTGAGAGAACTGGAGGTGCTTGGACTAGAGAGACCTGGAGGAGTTTGGACAAGAGAGACCTGGAGGTGTTTGGACTAGAGAGACCTGGAGGTGTTTGGACTAGAGAGAGCTGGAGGTCTTAGGGCTAGAGAGACCTGGAGGAGTTTGGACTAGAGAGAAAGGGAGGAGTTTGGACTAGAGAGACCTGGAGGTGTTTGGAGTTGACAGAGCTGGAGGAGTTTGCAATAGAGAGAACTGGAGGAGTTTTGACTAGAGGGAACTGGAGGAGTTTGTACTAGAGAGAACTGGAGGTGTTTGGACTAGAGAGACCTGGAGGTGTTTCGGCTAGAGAGACCTGGAGGTGGTTGGAATAGAGAGACCACGAGGTGTTTCGGCTAGAGAGACCTGGAGGTGTTTGGGCTAGAGAGACCTGGAGGTGTTTGGACTAGAGAGAACTGGAGGGGTGTGGGCTTGAGAGAACTGCAGGTGTTTGGGCTAGAGAGAACTGGAGGTGTTTGGACTAGAGAGACCTGGATGTGTTTGGGCTAGAGAGACCTGGATGTGTTAGGACTAGAGAGAGCTGGAATTGTTTGGAAAAGAGAGATCTGGAGATGTTTGGGGTAGAGAGACCTTAAGGTGTTTGGGCTAGAGAGACCTGGAGGTGTTTGGGGTAGAGAGACCTGCAGGTGTTTGGGCTAGAGAGACATGGAGGTTTTTTGGAATAGACAGAACTGGAGGTGTTTGGACCCGAGAGTCCTGGAGGTGTTTGGACTAGAGAGACCTTGAGGTGCTTGGACGAGAGAGACCTGGAGTTGTTTGGACTAGAGAGAACTGGAGATGTTTGGACTGGAGACACCTAGAGGTGTTTGGACTAGAGAGAACAGGAGGTGCTTGGACTAGAGAGAACTGGAGAAGTTTGGACTAGAGACACCTAGAGGTGTTAGGGCTAGAGATAACAGCAGCTGTTTGGGCTAGAGAGAACTGGAGGTTTTTTGGACTAGAGATACCTGGAGGTATTTGGAATGGAGAGAAATGGAGGTGTTTCATGGAGAGAACTGGAGCTGTTTGGAATGGAGAGAACTTTAGGTGTTTGGAATGGAGAGAACTGGAGGTGTTTGGAATGGAGAGAACTGGAGGTGTTTGGGCTAGAGGGAATGGAAGTGTTTGGACTAGAGAGAATGGAGGTGTTTGGATTAGAGAGAACTGGAGGAGTTTGGACTAGAGAGACCTGGAAGTGTTTGGACTAGAGAGAGCTGGAGGAGTTTGCACTAGAGAGAACTGGAGGAGTTTGGACTAGAGAGAACTGGAGGAGTTTGGACTAGAGAGAACTGGAGGTGTTTGGACTGGAGAGACCACGAGGTGTTTCGGCTAGAGAGACCTGGAGGTGTTTGGGCTAGAGAGACCTGGAGGTGTTTGGACAAGAGAGAACTGGAGGGGTTTGGGCCTGAGAGAACTGGAGGTGTTTGGGCTAGAGAAAACTGGAGGTGTTTGGACTAGAGAGAACAGGAGGTGTTTGGACTAGAGAGACCTGGAGGTGTTTGGGCTAGAGAGACATGGAGGTGTTAGGACTAGAGAGAGCTGGAGTTGTTTGGAAAAGAGAGAACTGGAGATGTTTGGGGTAGAGAGACCTTAAGGTGTTTGGGCTAGAGAGACCTGGAGGTGTTTGGGCTAGAGAGAACTGGAGGTTTTTGGACTAGAGAGAATGGAGGTGTATGGAATAGAGAGAATGGAGGTGTTTGGACTAGAGAGAACTGGAGGTGTTTGGAATAGAGAGAGCTGGAGGTCTTGGGACTAGAGAGAGCTGGAGGTCTTTGGACTAGAGAGAGCAGGAGGTGTTTGGACAAGAGAGAGCTGGAGGCGATTGGACTAGAGAGAACTGGAGGTGTTTGGACCAGAGAGAGCTGGAGGTGATTGGGCTTGAGAGAACTGGAGGTGTTTGGACTAGAGAGAGCTGGAGGTGTTTGGACTAGAGAGAGCTGGAGGTGTTTGGACTAGAGAGAACTGGAGGTGTTTGGGCTAGAGGGAACTGGAGGTCTTTGGGCTACAGAGAACTGGAGGAGTTTGGACAAGAGAGACCTGGAGGAGTTTGGACTAGAGAGACCTGGAGGTGTTTGGACTAGAGAGAACTGGAGGAGTTTGCACTAGAGAGCACTGGAGGAGTTTGGACTAGAGAGAACTGGAGGAGTTTGGACGAGAGAGAACTGGAGGTGTTTGGACTAGAGAGACCTGGAGGTGTATGGACTAGAGAGAACTGGAGGTGTGTGGACTAGAGAGAACTCGAGGAGTTTGGACTAGAGAGAACTGGAGGTGTTTGGACTAGAGAGAACTGGGGGTGTTTGGACTAGAGAGAGCTGTAGGTGTTTGGGCTAGAGAGACCTGGAGGAGTTTCAATTAGAGAGAAATGGAGGAGTTTGCAATAGAGAGACCTGGAGGTGTTTGGACTAGAGAGAGCTGGATGAGATTGCACTAGTGAGGACTGGAGGTGTTTGGACTAGAGAGACCTGAGGGTGTTTGGACTAGAGAGACCTTGAGGTGCTTGGACTAGAGAGACCTGGAGGTGTTTGGACTAGAGAGAACTGGGGAAGTTTGGACTAGAGACATCTAGAGGTGCTTGGACTAGAGAGAACTGGAGGTGCTTGGACTAGAGAAAACTCGAGAAGTTGAGACTAGAGAGACCAAGAGGTGTTAGGGCTAGAGAAAACAGGAGCTGTTTGGGCTAGAGAGAACTGGAGTTTTTTTGGACTAGAGTTAACTGGAGGTGTTTGGAATGGAGAGAACTGGAGGTGGTTGGAATGGAGAGAACTGGAGGTGTTTGGAATGGAGAGAACTGGAGGTGTTTGGAATGTAGAGAACTGGAGGTGTTTGGGCTAGAGGGAATGGAGGTGTTCGAGCTAGAGAGAACTGGAGGTGTTTGGACTAGAGAGAATGGAGGTGTTTGGACTAGAGAGAATGGAGGTGTTTGGACTAGAGAGAATGGAGGTGTTTGTACTAGAGACAGCTGGAGGTGTTTGGACTAGAGAGAGCTGGAGGTGTTTGGACTAGAGAGAGCTGGAGGTGTTTGGACAAGAGAGAGCTGGAGGTGCTGGACTAGAGAGAGCTGGAGGTGTTTGGACTTGAGAGAACTGAAGGTGCTTGGACTAGAGAGAGCTGGAGGTGTTTGGACTAGAGAGAACAGGAGGAGTTTGGACTAGAGAGACCTGGAGGAGTTTGGACTAGAGAGACCTGGAAGTGTTTGGACTAGAGAGACCTGGAGGTGTTTGGACTAGAGAAACCTGGAGGTGCTTGGACTAGTGAGAACTTGAGGTGTTTGGACTAGAGAGAGAATGAGGTGTTAAGGCTAGAGAGACCTGGAGGAGTTTGAACTAGAGAGACCTGGAGGTGTTTGGAGTTGACAGAGCTGGAGGAGTTTGCAATAGAGAGAACTGGAGGAGTTTTGACTAGAGGGAACTGGAGGAGTTTGTACTAGAGAGAACTGGAGGTGTTTGGACTAGAGAGACCTGGAGGTGTTTCGGCTAGAGAGACCTGGAGGTGTTTGGGCTTGAGAGACCTGGAGGTGTTTGGACTAGAGAGAACTGGAGGGGTTTGGGCTTGACAGAACTGGAGGTGTCTGGGCTAGAGAGTACTGGAGGTGTTTGGACTAGAGAGACCTGCAGATGTTTGGACTAGAGAGACCTGGAGGTGTTTGGGTTAGAGAGACCTGGAGGTGTTTGGACTAGAGAGACCTGGAGTTGTTTGGAATAGAGAGAACTGGAGGTGGTTAGGGTAGAGAGAGCTGGAGGTGTTTGGGCTATAGATACCTGGAAGTGTTTGGACTAGAGAGACCTGGAGGTGTGTGGACTAGAGAGAACTGGGGAAGTCTGGACTAGAGACATCTAGAGGTGCTTGGACTAGAGAGAACTGGAGGTGCTTGGACTATAGAAAACTGGAGAAGTTTGGACTGGAGACACCTAGATGTGTTAGGGCTAGAGAAAACTGGAGCTGTTTGGGCTAGAGAGAACTGGAAGTTTTTTGGACTAGAGATAACTGGAGGTGTTTGGAATGGAGAGAACTGGAGGTGTTTGGAATGGAGAGAACTGGAGGTGTTTGGAATGGAGAGAACTGGAGGTGTTTGGAATGGAGAGAACTGGAGGTGTTTGGAATGGAGAGAACTGGAGGTGTTTGTCAAGAGGGAATGGAGGTGTTCGAGCTAGAGAGAACTGGAGGTGTTTGGACTAGAGAGAATTGAGGTGTTTGGACTAGAGAGAATGGAGATGTTTGGACTAGAGACAATGGTGGTGTTTGTACTAGAGAGAGCTGGAGGTGTTTGGACTAGAGAGAGCTGGAGGTGTTTGGACTAGAGAGAGCTGGAGGTGTCTGGATAAGAGAGAGCTGGAGGTGTTTGGTTTAGAGAGAGCTGGAGGTGTTTGGTCTTGATAGAACTGAGGTGCTTGGACTAGAGAGAGTTGGAGGTGTTTGGACTAGAGAGAGCTGGTGCTGTTTGGACTAGAGAGACCTGGAGGAGTTTGGACTAGTGAGAACTGGAGGTGTTTGGACTAGAGAGAGCTGGAGGTGTTTGGACTTGATAGAACTGAGGTGCTTGGACTAGAGAGACCTGGAGGTGTTTGGACTAGAGAGACCTGGAGGTGTTTAGACTAGAGAGACCTGGAGGTGTTTGGGCTAGTGAGAACTGGAGGTGTTTGGACTAGAGAGACCTGGAGGTGTTAGGGCTAGATCGACCTGGAGGTGTTTGGACTAGAGAGAACTGGAGGAGTTTGGACTAGAGAGACCTGGAGGTGTTTGGATTAGAGAGAGCTGGAGGAGTTTGCACTAGAGAGAACTGGAGGAGTTTTGACTAGAGGGAACTGGAAGAGTTGAACTAGAGTGAACTGGAGGTGTTTGGACCGGAGAGTCCTGGAGGTGTTTGGACTAGAGTGACCTTGAGGTTCTTGGACTAGAGAGACCTGGAAGTGTTTTCACTAGAGAGAACTGGAGATGTTTGGACTAGAGAAACCTAGAGGTGTTTGGACTAGAGAGAACTGGAGGTGCTTGGACACAGTGAACTGGAGAAGTTTGGACTTGACACACCTAGAGCTGTTAGGGCTAGAGAAAACAGGAGCTGTTTGGGCTAGAGAGATCTGGAGCTGTTTGGACTAGAGAGAACTGGAGAAGTTTGGACTAGAGACACCTAGAGGTTATTGGACTAGAGAGAACTGGAGGTGTTTGGACTAGAGAGAGCTGGAGGTGTTTGGACTAGAGAGAACTGGAGGTGTTTGGGCTAGAGGGAACTGGAGGTCTTTGGGCTACAGCGTACTGGAGGAGATCGGACTAGAGAGCCCTGGAGGAGTTTGGACTAGAGAGACCTGGAAGTGTTTGGACTAGAGAGACCTGGAGGTGTTTGGACTAGAGAGACCTGGAGGCGTTTGGACGAGAGAGACCTGGAGGTGTTTGGACTAGAGAGAGCTGGATGAGATTGCACTAGTGAGAACTGGAGGAGTTTGGACTAGAGAGACCTGGGGGTGTTTGGACTAGAGAGACATTGAGGTGCTTGGACTAGAGACACCTGGAGGTGTTTGGACTAGAGAGAACTGGGGAAGTCTGGACTAGAGATATGTAGAGGTGCTTGGACTGGAGAGAACTGGAGGTGCTTGGACTATAGAAAACTGGAGACGTTTGGACTAGAGACACCTAGAGGTGTTAGGGCTAGAGAAAACTGGAGCTGTTTGGGCTAGAGAGAACTGGAAGGTTTTTGGACTAGAGATAACTGGAGGGGTTTGGGCTTGACAGAACTGGAGGTGTTTGGGCTAGAGAGTACTGGAGGTGTTTGGACAAGAGAGACCTGCAGATGTTTGGACTAGAGAGACCTGGAGGTGTTTGGGTTAGAGAGACCTGGAGGTGTTTGGACTAGAGAGACCTGGAGTTGTTTGGAATAGAGAGAACTGGAGGTGGTTAGGGTAGAGAGAGCTGGAGGTGTTTGGGCTATAGAGACCTGGAGGTGTTTGGGTTAGAGAGACCTGGATGTGTTTGGGCAAGAGAGACATGGAGGTTTTTAGAACAAGAGAGAACTGGAGATGTTTGGACTGGAGAGACCTGGAGGTGTTTGGACTAGAGAGACCTTCAGGTGCTTGGACGAGAGAGACCTGGAGTGGTTTGGACTAGAGAGAACTGGAGAAGTTTGGACTAGAGACACCTAGAGGTATTTGGACTAGAGAGAACTGGAGGTGTTTGGAAAAGAGAGAGCTGGAGGTGTTTGGGCTAGAGAGACCTGGAGATATTTGGGCTAGAGAGAACTGAAGGAGTTTGGACTAGAGAGAACTGGAGTTGTTTGGACTAGAGACATCTAGAGGTGCTTGGACTAGAGAGAACTGGAGGTGCTTGGACTAGAGAAAACTGGAGTAGTTTGGACTAGAGACACCTAGAGGTGTTAGCGCTAGAGAAAACTGGAGCTGTTTGGGCTAGAGAGAACTGGAGGTTTTTTGGACTAGACATAACTGGAGGTGTTTGGAATGGAGAGAACTGGAGGTGTTTGGAATGGAGAGAACTGGAGGTGTTTGGAATGGAGAGAACTGGAGGTGTTTGGAATGGAGAGAACTGGAAGTGTTTGGAACAGTGTGACCTGGAGGTGTTTCGACTAGAGAGAACTGGATGTGCTTGGACTAGAGAGACCTGGAGGTGGTTGGGCTAGAGAGAAATGGAGCTGTTTGGACCAGAGAGAGCTAGAGGTGATTGGACTTGAGAGAACTGGAGGTGTTTGGAATAGAGAGAACTCGAGGAGTTTGGACTAGAGAGACCTGGAGGTGTTTGGACTAGAGAGAACTGGAGGTGTTTGGAGTAGAGAGAGCTGGAGGTGTTTGGGCTAGAGAGACCTGGAGGAGTTTCAAATAGAGAGAAATGGAGGAGTTTGGAATAGAGAGACCTGGAGGTGTTTGGACTAGAGAGAGCTGGATGAGATTGCAATAGTGAGAACTGGAGGAGTTTGGACTAGAGAGACCTGGGGGTGTTTGGACTAGAGAGACATTGAGGTGCTTGGACTAGAGACACCTGGAGGTGTTTGGACTAGAGAGAACTGGGGAAGTCTGGACTAGAGACATCTAGAGGTGCTTAACCTAGAGAGAACTGGAGGTGCTTGGACTATAGAAAACTGGAGAAGTTTGGACTAGAGACACCTAGAGGTGTTAGGGCTAGAGAAAACTGGAGCTGTTTGGTCTAGAGAGAACTGGAGGGTTATTGCACTAGAGATAACTGGAGGTGTTTGGAATGGAGAGAACTGGAGGTGTTTGGAATGGAGAGAACTGGAGGTGTTTGGAATGGAGACAACTGGAGGTGTTTGGAATGGAGAGAACTGGAGGTGTTTGGAATGGAGAGAACTGGAGGTGTTTGGGCTAGAGGGAATGGAGGTGTTCGAGCTAGAGAGAACTGGAGATTTTTGGACTAGAGAGAATGGTGGTGTTTGGACTAGAGAGAATGGAGGTGTTTGGACTTGAGAGAACTGGAGGTGCTTGGACTAGAGAGACCTGGAGGAGTTTGGACAAGAGAGACCTGGAGGTGATTGGACTAGAGAGCTGGAGGTGTTTGGACTAGAGAGAGCTGGAGGTGTTTGGACTAGAGAGAGCTGGAGGTTTATTGCACTAGAGATAACTGGAGGTGTTTGGAATGGAGAGAACTGGAGGTGTTTGGAATGGAGAGAACTGGAGGTGTTTGGAATGGAGAGAACTGGAGGTGTTTGGAATGGAGAGAACTGGAGGTGTTTCAAATAGAGAGAAATGGAGGAGTTTGGAATAGAGAGACCTGGAGGTGTTTGGACTAGAGAGAGCTGGATGAGATTGCAATAGTGAGAACTGGAGGAGTTTGGACTAGAGAGACCTGGGGGTGTTTGGACTAGAGAGACATTGAGGTGCTTGGACTAGAGACACCTGGAGGTGTTTGGACTAGAGAGAACTGGGGAAGTCTGGACTAGAGACATCTAGAGGTGCTTAACCTAGAGAGAACTGGAGGTGCTTGGACTATAGAAAACTGGAGAAGTTTGGACTAGAGACACCTAGAGGTGTTAGGGCTAGAGAAAACTGGAGCTGTTTGGGCTAGAGAGAACTGGAGGGTTATTGCACTAGAGATAACTGGAGGTGTTTGGAATGGAGAGAACTGGAGGTGTTTGGAATGGAGAGAACTGGAGGTGTTTGGAATGGAGACAACTGGAGGTGTTTGGAATGGAGAGAACTGGAGGTGTTTGGAATGGAGAGAACTGGAGGTGTTTGGGCTAGAGGGAATGGAGGTGTTCGAGCTAGAGAGAACTGGAGATTTTTGGACTAGAGAGAATGGTGGTGTTTGGACTAGAGAGAATGGAGGTGTTTGGACTTGAGAGAACTGGAGGTGCTTGGACTAGAGAGACCTGGAGGAGTTTGGACAAGAGAGACCTGGAGGTGATTGGACTAGAGAGACCTGGAGGTGTTTGGACTAGAGAGAGCTGGAGGTGTTTGGACTAGAGAGAGCTGGAGGTTTATTGCACTAGAGATAACTGGAGGTGTTTGGAATGGAGAGAACTGGAGGTGTTTGGAATGGAGAGAACTGGAGGTGTTTGGAATGGAGAGAACTGGAGGTGTTTGGAATGGAGAGAACTGGAGGTGTTTGGAATGGAGAGAACTGGAGGTGTTTGGGCTAGAGGGAATGGAGGTGTTCGAGCTAGAGAGAACTGGAGGTGTTTGGACTAGAGAGAATGGTGGTGTTTGGACTAGAGAGAATGGAGGTGTTTGGACTTGAGAGAACTGGAGGTGCTTGGACTAGAGAGACCTGGAGGAGTTTGGACAAGAGAGACCTGGAGGTGTTTGGACTAGAGAGACCTGGAGGTGTTTGGACTAGAGAGAGCTGGAGGTGTTTGGACTAGAGAGACCTGGAGGTGTTTTCACTAGAGAGAACTGGAGATGTTTGGACTAGAGAAACCTAGAGGTGTTTGGACTAGAGAGAACTGGAGGTGTTTGGACTAGAGAGAATGGAGGTGTTTGGACTAGAGAGAGCTGGAGGTGTTTGGACAAGAGAGAGCTGGAGGTGCTGGACTAGAGAGAGCTGGAGGTGTTTGGACTTGAGAGAACTGGAGGTGCTTGGACTAGAGAGAGCTGGAGGTGTTTGGACTAGAGAGAACAGGAGGTGTTTGGACTAGAGAGACCTGGAGGAGTTTGGACTAGAGAGACCTGGAAGTGTTTGGACTAGAGAGACCTGGAGGTGCTTGGACTAGTGAGAACTGGAGGTGTTTGGACTAGAGAGAGAATGAGGTGTTAGGGCTAGAGAGACCTGGAGGAGTTTGAACTAGAGAGACCTGGAGGTGTTTGGAGTAGACAGAGCTGGAGGAGTTTGCACGAGAGAGAACTGGAGGAGCTTTGACTAGAGGGAACTGGAGGAGTTGGACTAGAGAGAACTGGAGGTGTTTGGACTAGAGAGACTTGGAAGTGTTTCGGCTAGAGAGACCTGGAGGTGTTTGGGCAAGAGAGACCTGGAGGTGTTTGGACTAGGGAGAGCTGGAGGTGATTGGACTAGAGAGAGCTGGAGGTGTTTGGACTAGAGAGAACTGGAGGTGTTTGGGCTAGAGGGAACTGGAGGTCTTTGGGCTACATCGTACTGGAGGAGTTTGGACTAGAGAGCCCTGGAGGAGTTTGGACTAGAGAGACCTGGAAGTGTTTGGACTAGAGAGACCTGGAGGTGTTTGGACTAGAGAGAGCTGGATGAGATTGCACTAGTGAGAACTGGAGGAGTTTGGACTAGAGAGACCTGGGGGTGTTTGGACTAGAGAGACATTGAGGTGCTTGGACTAGAGACACCTGGAGGTGTTTGGACTAGAGAGAACTGGGGAAGTCTGGACTAGAGACATGTAGAGGTGCTTGGACTGGAGAGAACTGGAGGTGCTTGGACTATAGAAAACTGGAGACGTTTGGACTAGAGACACCTAGAGGTGTTAGGGCTAGAGAAAACTGGAGCTGTTTGGGCTAGAGAGAACTGGACGTTTTTTGGACTAGAGATAACTGGAGGTGTTTGGAATGGAGAGAACTGGAGGTGTTTGGAATGGAGAGAACTGGAGGTGTTTGGAATGGAGAGAACTGGAAGTGGTTGGAATGGAGAGAACTGGAGCTGTTTGGAATGGAGAGAACTGGAGGTGTTTGGGCTAGAGGGAATGGAGTTGTTCGAGCTAGAGAGAACTGGAGGTGTTTCGACTAGAGAGAATGGTGGTGTTTGGACTAGAGAGAATGGAAGTGTTTGGACTTGAGAGAACTGGAGGTGCTTGGACTAGAGAGACCTGGAGGAGTTTGGACTCGAGAGACCTGGAGGTGTTTGGACTAGAGAGACCTGGAGGTGTTTGGTCTAGAGAGACCTGGAGGTGTTTGGACTAGTGAGAACTGGAGGTGTTTGGACTAGAGAGAGCTGGAGGTCTTAGGGATAGAGAGACCTGGAGGAGTTTGGACTAGAGAGAGCTGGAGGTGTTAGGGCTAGAGAGACCTGGAGGAGTTTGGACTAGAGAGAACTGGAGGAGTTTGGACTAGAGAGACCTGGAGGTGTTTGGAGTAGACAGAGCTGGAGGAGTTTGCACTAGAGAGAACTGGAGGAGTTTTGACTAGAGGGAACTGGAGGAGTTGGACTAGAGAGAACTGGAGGTGTTTGGATTAGAGAGACCTGGAGGTGTTTCGGCTAGAGAGACTTGGAGGTGTTTGGGCTAGAGAGACCTGGAGGTGTTTGGACTAGAGAGAACTGGAGGGGTTTGGGCTTGACAGAACTGGAGGTGTTTGGGCTAGAGAGTACTGGAGGTGTTTGGACTAGAGAGACCTGCAGATGTTTGGACTAGAGAGACCTGGAGGTGTTTGGACTAGAGAGACCTGTAGGTGTTTGGACTAGAGAGAACTGGAGGTGTTTGGAATGGAGAGAACTGGAGGTGTTTGGAATGGAGAGAACTGGAGGTGTTTGGGCTAGAGGGAATGGAGTTGTTCGAGCTAGAGAGAACTGGAGGTGTTTGGACTAGAGAGAATGGTGGTGTTTGGACTAGAGAGAATGGAGGTGTTTGGACTTGAGAGAACTGGAGGTGCTTGGACTAGAGAGACCTGGAGGTGTTTCGGCTAGAGAGACCTGGAGGTGTTTGGGCTAGAGAGATCTGGAGGTGTTTGGACTAGAGAGAACTGGAGGGGTTTGGGCTTGACAGAACTGGAGGTGTCTGGGCTAGAGAGTACTGGAGGTGTTTGGACTAGAGAGACCTGCAGATGTTTGGACTAGAGAGACCTGGAGGTGTTTGGGTTAGAGAGACCTGGAGGTGTTTGGACTAGAGAGACCTGGAGTTGTTTGGAATAGAGAGAACTGGAGGTGGTTAGGGTAGAGAGAGCTGGAGGTGTTTGGGCTATAGATACCTGGAAGTGTTTGGACTAGAGAGACCTGGAGGTGTGTGGACTAGAGAGAACTGGGGAAGTCTGGACTAGAGACATCTAGAGGTGCTTGGACTAGAGAGAACTGGAGGTGCTTGGACTATAGAAAACTGGAGAAGTTTGGACTAGAGACACCTAGAGGTGTTAGGGCTAGAGAAAACTGGAGCTGTTTGGGCTAGAGAGAACTGGACGTTTTTTGGAAAAGAGATAACTGGAGGTGTTTGGAATGGAGAGAACTTGAGGTGTTTGGAATGGAGAGAACTGGAGGTGTTTGGAATGGAGAGAACTGGAGGTGTTTGGAATGGAGAGAACTGGAGGTGTTTGGAATGGAGAGAACTGGAGGTGTTTGGACTAGAGAGAATTGAGGTGTTTGGACTAGAGAGAATGGAGATGTTTGGACTAGAGAGAATGGCGGTGTTTGTACTAGAGAGAGCTGGAGGTGTTTGGACTAGAGAGAGCTGGAGGTGTCTGGATAAGAGAGAGCTGGAGGTGTTTGGTTTAGAGAGAGCTGGAGGTGTTTGGACTTGATAGAACTGAGGTGCTTGGACTAGAGAGAGCTGGAGGTGTTTGGACTAGAGAGAGCTGGTGCTGTTTGGACTAGAGAGACCTGGAGGTGTTTGGACCACTGAGAACTGCAGGTGTTTGGACTAGAGAGAGCTGGAGGTGTTTGGACTTGATAGAACTGATGTGCTTGGACTAGAGATACCTGGAGGTGTTTCGACTAGAGAGACCTGGAGGTGTTTAGACTAGAGAGACCTGGAGGTGTTTGGGCTAGTGAGAACTGGAGGTGTTTGGACTAGAGAGACCTGGAGGTGTTAGGGCTAGATCGACCTGGAGGTGTTTGGACTAGAGAGAACTGGAGGAGTTTGGACTAGAGAGACCTGGAGGTGTTTGGATTAGAGAGAGCTGGAGGAGTTTGCACTAGAGAGAACTGGAGGAGTTTTGACTAGGGGGAACTGGAAGAGTTGAACTAGAGTGAACTGGAGGTGTTTGGACCGGAGAGTCCTGGAGGTGTTTGGACTAGAGTGACCTTGAGGTTCTTGGACTAGAGAGACCTGGAGGTGTTTTCACTAGAGAGAACTGGAGATGTTTGGACTAGAGAAACCTAGAGGTGTTTGGACTAGAGAGAACTGGAGGTGCTTGGACACAGTGAACTGGAGAAGTTTGGACTAGACACACCTAGAGCTGTTAGGGCTAGAGAAAACAGGAGCTGTTTGGGCTAGAGAGATCTGGAGCTGTTTGGACTAGAGAGAACTGGAGAAGTTTGGACTAGAGACACCTAGAGGTTATTGGACTAGAGAGAACTGGAGGTGTTTGGAATAGAGAGAGCTGGAGGTGTTTCGGCTAGAGAAACCTGGAGGTGTTTGGGCCAGAGAGAACTGAAGGAGTTTGGACTAGAGAGACCTGGAGGAGTTTGGACTAGAGAGACCTGGAAGTGTTTGGACTAGAGAGACCTGGAGGTGTTTGGACTAGAGAAACCTGGAGGTGTTTGGACTAGAGAAACCTGGAGGTGCTTGGACTAGTGAGAACTTGAGGTGTTTGGACTAGAGAGAGAATGAGGTGTTAAGGCTAGAGAGACCTGGAGGAGTTTGAACTAGAGAGACCTGGAGGTGTTTGGAGTTGACAGAGCTGGAGGAGTTTGCAATAGAGAGAACTGGAGGAGTTTTGACTAGAGGGAACTGGAGGAGTTTGTACTAGAGAGAACTGGAGGTGTTTGGACTAGAGAGACCTGGAGGTGTTTCGGCTAGAGAGACCTGGAGGTGTTTGGGCTTGAGAGACCTGGAGGTGTTTGGACTAGAGAGAACTGGAGGGGTTTGGGCTTGACAGAACTGGAGGTGTCTGGGCTAGAGAGTACTGGAGGTGTTTGGACTAGAGAGACCTGCAGATGTTTGGACTAGAGAGACCTGGAGGTGTTTGGGTTAGAGAGACCTGGAGGTGTTTGGACTAGAGAGACCTGGAGTTGTTTGGAATAGAGAGAACTGGAGGTGGTTAGGGTAGAGAGAGCTGGAGGTGTTTGGGCTATAGATACCTGGAAGTGTTTGGACTAGAGAGACCTGGAGGTGTGTGGACTAGAGAGAACTGGGGAAGTCTGGACTAGAGACATCTAGAGGTGCTTGGACTAGAGAGAACTGGAGGTGCTTGGACTATAGAAAACTGGAGAAGTTTGGACTGGAGACACCTAGATGTGTTAGGGCTAGAGAAAACTGGAGCTGTTTGGGCTAGAGAGAACTGGAAGTTTTTTGGACTAGAGATAACTGGAGGTGTTTGGAATGGAGAGAACTGGAGGTGTTTGGAATGGAGAGAACTGGAGGTGTTTGGAATGGAGAGAACTGGAGGTGTTTGGAATGGAGAGAACTGGAGGTGTTTGGAATGGAGAGAACTGGAGGTGTTTGTCAAGAGGGAATGGAGGTGTTCGAGCTAGAGAGAACTGGAGGTGTTTGGACTAGAGAGAATTGAGGTGTTTGGACTAGAGAGAATGGAGATGTTTGGACTAGAGACAATGGTGGTGTTTGTACTAGAGAGAGCTGGAGGTGTTTGGACTAGAGAGAGCTGGAGGTGTTTGGACTAGAGAGAGCTGGAGGTGTCTGGATAAGAGAGAGCTGGAGGTGTTTGGTTTAGAGAGAGCTGGAGGTGTTTGGTCTTGATAGAACTGAGGTGCTTGGACTAGAGAGAGTTGGAGGTGTTTGGACTAGAGAGAGCTGGTGCTGTTTGGACTAGAGAGACCTGGAGGTGTTTGGACTAGTGAGAACTGGAGGTGTTTGGACTAGAGAGAGCTGGAGGTGTTTGGACTTGATAGAACTGAGGTGCTTGGACTAGAGAGACCTGGAGGTGTTTGGACTAGAGAGACCTGGAGGTGTTTAGACTAGAGAGACCTGGAGGTGTTTGGGCTAGTGAGAACTGGAGGTGTTTGGACTAGAGAGACCTGGAGGTGTTAGGGCTAGATCGACCTGGAGGTGTTTGGACTAGAGAGAACTGGAGGAGTTTGGACTAGAGAGACCTGGAGGTGTTTGGATTAGAGAGAGCTGGAGGAGTTTGCACTAGAGAGAACTGGAGGAGTTTTGACTAGAGGGAACTGGAAGAGTTGAACTAGAGTGAACTGGAGGTGTTTGGACCGGAGAGTCCTGGAGGTGTTTGGACTAGAGTGACCTTGAGGTTCTTGGACTAGAGAGACCTGGAAGTGTTTTCACTAGAGAGAACTGGAGATGTTTGGACTAGAGAAACCTAGAGGTGTTTGGACTAGAGAGAACTGGAGGTGCTTGGACACAGTGAACTGGAGAAGTTTGGACTTGACACACCTAGAGCTGTTAGGGCTAGAGAAAACAGGAGCTGTTTGGGCTAGAGAGATCTGGAGCTGTTTGGACTAGAGAGAACTGGAGAAGTTTGGACTAGAGACACCTAGAGGTTATTGGACTAGAGAGAACTGGAGGTGTTTGGAATAGAGAGAGCTGGAGGTGTTTCGGCTAGAGAAACCTGGAGGTGTTTGGGCCAGAGAGAACTGAAGGAGTTTGGACTAGAGAGACCTGGAGGTGTTTGGACTTGTGAGCCCTGGAGGTATTTGGACGAGAGAGAACTGAAGGAGTTTGGACGAGTGAGAAATGGAGGCGTTTGGAATAGAGAGAACTGGAGGTGTTTGGACCAGAGAGACCTGGAGGTGTTTGGACTAGAGAGAACTGGAGGTGTTTGCGGTGGAGAGACCTGGAGTCGTTTCGGCTAGAGAGAAATGGAGGTGTTTGGGCTAGAGAGAACTGGAGGTGTTTGGACTAGAGAGAACTGCAGGTGCTTGGGCTAGAGAGAACTGGAGGTGTTTGGACTACAGACAACTGCAGGTGTTTGGGCTAGAGAGACCTGCAGGTGTTTGGACTAGGGAGAACTGGAGGAGTTTGGACTAGAGAGAAGTGGATGAGTTTGGACTAGAGAGAACTGGAGATGTTTGGACTAGAGAGAGCTGGAGGAGTTTGCACTAGAGAGAACTGGAGGAGTTTGGACTAGAGAGACCTGCATGTGGTTGGACAAGTGAGAGCTGGAGGAGCTTGGACTGGAGAGAACTGGAGGAGTTTGGACTAGAGAGAACTGGAGGAGTTTGGACTAGAGAGAACTGGAGGTGTTTGGAATAGAGAGACCACGAGGTGTTTCGGCTAGAGAGACCTGGAGGTGTTTGGGCTAGAGAGACCTGGAGGTGTTTGGACTAGAGAGAACTGGAGGGGTGTGGGCTTGAGAGAACTGCAGGTGTTTGGGCTAGAGAGAACTGGAGGTGTTTGGACTAGAGAGACCTGGAGGTGTTTGGGCTAGAGAGACCTGGATGTGTTAGGACTAGAGAGCGCTGGAATTGTTTGGAAAAGAGAGATCTGGAGATGTTTGGGGTAGAGAGACCTTAAGGTGTTTGGGCTAGAGAGACCTGGAGGTGTTTGGGGTAGAGAGACCTGCAGGTGTTTGGGCTAGAGAGACATGGAGGTTTTTTGGAATAGACAGAACTGGAGGTGTTTGGACCCGAGAGTCCTGGAGGTGTTTGGACTAGAGAGACCTTGAGGTGCTTGGACGAGAGAGACCTGGAGTTGTTTGGACTAGAGAGAACTGGAGATGTTTGGACTGGAGACACCTAGAGGTGTTTGGACTAGAGAGAACAGGAGGTGCTTGGACTAGAGAGAACTGGAGAAGTTTGGACTAGAGACACCTAGAGGTGTTAGGGCTAGAGATAACAGCAGCTGTTTGGGCTAGAGAGAACTGGAGGTTTTTTGGACTAGAGATACCTGGAGGTATTTGGAATGGAGAGAAATGGAGGTGTTTCATGGAGAGAACTGGAGCTGTTTGGAATGGAGAGAACTTTAGGTGTTTGGAATGGAGAGAACTGGAGGTGTTTGGAATGGAGAGAACTGGAGGTGTTTGGGCTAGAGGGAATGGAAGTGTTTGGACTAGAGAGAATGGAGGTGTTTGGATTAGAGAGAACTGGAGGAGTTTGGACTAGAGAGACCTGGAAGTGTTTGGACTAGAGAGAGCTGGAGGAGTTTGCACTAGAGAGAACTGGAGGAGTTTGGACTAGAGAGACCTGCATGTGTTTGGACAAGTGAGAGCTGGAGGAGTTTGGACTGGAGAGAACTGGAGGAGTTTGGACTAGAGAGAACTGGAGGAGTTTGGACTAGAGAGAACTGGAGGTGTTTGGACTGGAGAGACCACGAGGTGTTTCGGCTAGAGAGACCTGGAGGTGTTTGGGCTAGAGAGACCTGGAGGTGTTTGGACAAGAGAGAACTGGAGGGGTTTGGGCCTGAGAGAACTGGAGGTGTTTGGGCTAGAGAGAACTGGAGGTGTTTGGACTAGAGAGAACAGGAGGTGTTTGGACTAGAGAGACCTGGAGGTGTTTGGGCTAGAGTGACATGGAGGTGTTAGGACTAGAGAGAGCTGGAGTTGTTTGGAAAAGAGAGAACTGGAGATGTTTGGGGTAGAGAGACCTTAAGGTGTTTGGGCTAGAGAGACCTGGAGGTGTTTGGGCTAGAGAGAACTGGAGGTTTTTGGACTAGAGAGAATGGAGGTGTATGGAATAGAGAGAATGGAGGTGTTTGGACTAGAGAGAAATGGAGGTGTTTGGACTAGAGAGAGCTGGAGGTCTTGGGACTAGAGAGAGCTGGAGGTCTTTGGACTAGAGAGAGCAGGAGGTGTTTGGACAAGAGAGAGCTGGAGGCGATTGGACTAGAGAGAACTGGAGGTGTTTGGACCAGAGAGAGCTGGAGGTGATTGGGCTTGAGAGAACTGGAGGTGTTTGGACTAGAGAGAGCTGGAGGTGTTTGGACTAGAGAGAGCTGGAGGTGTTTGGACTAGAGAGAACTGGAGGTGTTTGGGCTAGAGGGAACTGGAGGTCTTTGGGCTACAGAGAACTGGAGGAGTTTGGACAAGAGAGACCTGGAGGAGTTTGGACTAGAGAGACCTGGAGGTGTTTGGACTAGAGAGAACTGGAGGAGTTTGCACTGGAGAGCACTGGAGGAGTTTGGACTAGAGAGAACTGGAGGAGTTTGGACGAGAGAGAACTGGAGGTGTTTGGACTAGAGAGACCTGGAGGTGTATGGACTAGAGAGAACTGGAGGTGTGTGGACTAGAGAGAACTCGAGGAGTTTGGACTAGAGAGAACTGGAGGTGTTTGGACTAGAGAGAACTGGAGGTGTTTGGAATAGAGAGAGCTGTAGGTGTTTGGGCTAGAGAGACCTGGAGGAGTTTCAATTAGAGAGAAATGGAGGAGTTTGCAATAGAGAGACCTGGAGGTGTTTGGACTAGAGAGAGCTGGATGAGATTGCACTAGTGAGGACTGGAGGTGTTTGGACTAGAGAGACCTGAGGGTGTTTGGACTAGAGAGACCTTGAGGTGCTTGGACTAGAGAGACCTGGAGGTGTTTGGACTAGAGAGAACTGGGGAAGTTTGGACTAGAGACATCTAGAGGTGCTTGGACTAGAGAGAACTGGAGGTGCTTGGACTAGAGAAAACTTGAGAAGTTGAGACTAGAGAGACCAAGAGGTGTTAGGGCTAGAGAAAACAGGAGCTGTTTGGGCTAGAGAGAACTGGAGTTTTTTTGGACTAGAGTTAACTGGAGGTGTTTGGAATGGAGAGAACTGGAGGTGGTTGGAATGGAGAGAACTGGAGGTGTTTGGAATGGAGAGAACTGGAGGTGTTTGGAATGTAGAGAACTGGAGGTGTTTGGGCTAGAGGGAATGGAGGTGTTCGAGCTAGAGAGAACTGGAGGTGTTTGGACTAGAGAGAATGGAGGTGTTTGGACTAGAGAGAATGGAGGTGTTTGGACTAGAGAGAATGGAGGTGTTTGTACTAGAGACAGCTGGAGGTGTTTGGACTAGAGAGAGCTGGAGGTGTTTGGACTAGAGAGAGCTGGAGGTGTTTGGACAAGAGAGAGCTGGAGGTGCTGGACTAGAGAGAGCTGGAGGTGTTTGGACTAGAGAGAACTGAAGGTGCTTGGACTAGAGAGAGCTGGAGGTGTTTGGACTAGAGAGAACAGGAGGAGTTTGGACTAGAGAGACCTGGAGGAGTTTGGACTAGAGAGACCTGGAAGTGTTTGGACTAGAGAGACCTGGAGGTGTTTGGACTAGAGAAACCTGGAGGTGCTTGGACTAGTGAGAACTTGAGGTGTTTGGACTAGAGAGAGAATGAGGTGTTAAGGCTAGAGAGACCTGGAGGAGTTTGAACTAGAGAGACCTGGAGGTGTTTGGAGTAGACAGAGCTGGAGGAGTTTGCACGAGAGAGAACTGGAGGAGCTTTGACTAGAGGGAACTGGAGGAGTTGGACTAGAGAGAACTGGAGGTGTTTGGACTAGAGAGACTTGGAAGTGTTTCGGCTAGAGAGACCTGGAGGTGTTTGGGCTAGAGAGACCTGGAGGTGTTTGGACTAGGGAGAGCTGGAGGTGTTTGGACTAGAGAGAGCTGGAGGTGTTTGGACTAGAGAGAACTGGAGGTGTTTGGGCTAGAGGGAACTGGAGGTCTTTGGGCTACAGCGTACTGGAGGAGATCGGACTAGAGAGCCCTGGAGGAGTTTGGACTAGAGAGACCTGGAAGTGTTTGGACTAGAGAGACCTGGAGGTGTTTGGACTAGAGAGACCTGGAGGCGTTTGGACGAGAGAGACCTGGAGGTGTTTGGACTAGAGAGAGCTGGATGAGATTGCACTAGTGAGAACTGGAGGAGTTTGGACTAGAGAGACCTGGAGGTGTTTGGACTAGAGAGACATTGAGGTGCTTGGACTAGAGACACCTGGAGGTGTTTGGACTAGAGAGAACTGGGGAAGTCTGGACTAGAGATATGTAGAGGTGCTTGGACTGGAGAGAACTGGAGGTGCTTGGACTATAGAAAACTGGAGACGTTTGGACTAGAGACACCTAGAGGTGTTAGGGCTAGAGAAAACTGGAGCTGTTTGGGCTAGAGAGAACTGGAAGGTTTTTGGACTAGAGATAACTGGAGGTGTTTGGAATGGAGAGAACTGGAGGTGTTTGGAATGGAGAGAACTGGAGGTGTTTGGAATGTAGAGAACTGGAGGTGGTAGGAATGGAGAGAACTAGAGGTGTTTGGAATGGAGAGAACTGGAGGTGTTTGGGCTAGAGGGAATGGAGGTGTTCGAGCTAGAGAGAACTGGAGGTGTTTGGACTAGAGAGAATGGTGGTGTTTGGACTAGAGAGAATGGAAGTGTTTGGACTTGAGAGAACTGGAGGTGCTTGGACTAGACAGACCTGGAGGAGTTTGGACTAGAGAGACCTGGAGGTGTTTGGACTAGAGAGACCTGGAGGTGTTTGGTCTAGAGAGACCTGGAGGTGTTTGGACTAGTGAGAACTGGAGGTGTTTGGACTAGAGAGAGCTGGAGGTCTTAGGGCTAGAGAGACCTGGAGGAGTTGGGACTAGAGAGAACTGGAGGAGTTTGGACTAAAGAGACCTGGAGGTGTTTGGAGTAGACAGAGCTGGAGGAGTTTGCACTAGAGAGAACTGGAGGAGTTTTGACTAGAGGGAACTGGAGGAGTTGGACTAGAGAGAACTGGAGGTGTTTGGACTAGAGAGACCTGGAGGTGTTTCGGCTAGAGAGACCTGGAGGTGTTTGGGCTAGAGAGACCTGGAGGTGTTTGGACTAGTGAGAACTGGAGGGGTTTGGGCTTGACAGAACTGGAGGTGTTTGGACTAGAGAGACCTGCAGATGTTTGGACTAGAGAGACCTGGAGGTGTTTGGGTTAGAGAGACCTGGAGGTGTTTGGACTAGAGAGACCTGGAGTTGTTTGGAATAGAGAGAACTGGAGGTGGTTAGGGTAGAGAGAGCTGGAGGTGTTTGGGCTATAGAGACCTGGAGGTGTTTGGGTTAGAGAGACCTGGATGTGTTTGGGCAAGAGAGACATGGAGGTTTTTAGAACTAGAGAGAACTGGAGGTGTTTGGACTGGAGAGACCTGGAGGTGTTTGGACTAGAGAGACCTTCAGGTGCTTGGACGAGAGAGACCTGGAGTGGTTTGGACTAGAGAGAACTGGAGAAGTTTGGACTAGAGACACCTAGAGGTATTTGGACTAGAGAGAACTGGAGGTGTTTGGAAAAGAGAGAGCTGGAGGTGTTTGGGCTAGAGAGACCTGGAGATATTTGGGCTAGAGAGAACTGAAGGAGTTTGGACTAGAGAGAACTGGAGTTGTTTGGACTAGAGACATCTAGAGGTGCTTGGACTAGAGAGAACTGGAGGTGCTTGGACTAGAGAAAACTGGAGTAGTTTGGACTAGAGACACCTAGAGGTGTTAGCGCTAGAGAAAACTGGAGCTGTTTGGGCTAGAGAGAACTGGAGGTTTTTTGGACTAGACATAACTGGAGGTGTTTGGAATGGAGAGAACTGGAGGTGTTTGGAATGGAGAGAACTGGAGGTGTTTGGAATGGAGAGAACTGGAGGTGTTTGGAATGGAGAGAACTGGAAGTGTTTGGAACAGTGTGACCTGGAGGTGTTTCGACTAGAGAGAACTGGATGTGCGTGGACTAGAGAGACCTGGAGGTGGTTGGGCTAGAGAGAAATGGAGCTGTTTGGACCAGAGAGAGCTAGAGGTGATTGGACTTGAGAGAACTGGAGGTGTTTGGAATAGAGAGAACTCGAGGAGTTTGGACTAGAGAGACCTGGAGGTGTTTGGACTAGAGAGAACTGGAGGTGTTTGGAGTAGAGAGAGCTGGAGGTGTTTGGGCTAGAGAGACCTGGAGGAGTTTCAAATAGAGAGAAATGGAGGAGTTTGGAATAGAGAGACCTGGAGGTGTTTGGACTAGAGAGAGCTGGATGAGATTGCAATAGTGAGAACTGGAGGAGTTTGGACTAGAGAGACCTGGGGGTGTTTGGACTAGAGAGACATTGAGGTGCTTGGACTAGAGACACCTGGAGGTGTTTGGACTAGAGAGAACTGGGGAAGTCTGGACTAGAGACATCTAGAGGTGCTTAACCTAGAGAGAACTGGAGGTGCTTGGACTATAGAAAACTGGAGAAGTTTGGACTAGAGACACCTAGAGGTGTTAGGGCTAGAGAAAACTGGAGCTGTTTGGGCTAGAGAGAACTGGAGGGTTATTGCACTAGAGATAACTGGAGGTGTTTGGAATGGAGAGAACTGGAGGTGTTTGGAATGGAGAGAACTGGAGGTGTTTGGAATGGAGACAACTGGAGGTGTTTGGAATGGAGAGAACTGGAGGTGTTTGGAATGGAGAGAACTGGAGGTGTTTGGGCTAGAGGGAATGGAGGTGTTCGAGCTAGAGAGAACTGGAGATTTTTGGACTAGAGAGAATGGTGGTGTTTGGACTAGAGAGAATGGAGGTGTTTGGACTTGAGAGAACTGGAGGTGCTTGGACTAGAGAGACCTGGAGGAGTTTGGACAAGAGAGACCTGGAGGTGATTGGACTAGAGAGCTGGAGGTGTTTGGACTAGAGAGAGCTGGAGGTGTTTGGACTAGAGAGAGCTGGAGGTTTATTGCACTAGAGATAACTGGAGGTGTTTGGAATGGAGAGAACTGGAGGTGTTTGGAATGGAGAGAACTGGAGGTGTTTGGAATGGAGAGAACTGGAGGTGTTTGGAATGGAGAGAACTGGAGGTGTTTCAAATAGAGAGAAATGGAGGAGTTTGGAATAGAGAGACCTGGAGGTGTTTGGACTAGAGAGAGCTGGATGAGATTGCAATAGTGAGAACTGGAGGAGTTTGGACTAGAGAGACCTGGGGGTGTTTGGACTAGAGAGACATTGAGGTGCTTGGACTAGAGACACCTGGAGGTGTTTGGACTAGAGAGAACTGGGGAAGTCTGGACTAGAGACATCTAGAGGTGCTTAACCTAGAGAGAACTGGAGGTGCTTGGACTATAGAAAACTGGAGAAGTTTGGACTAGAGACACCTAGAGGTGTTAGGGCTAGAGAAAACTGGAGCTGTTTGGGCTAGAGAGAACTGGAGGGTTATTGCACTAGAGATAACTGGAGGTGTTTGGAATGGAGAGAACTGGAGGTGTTTGGAATGGAGAGAACTGGAGGTGTTTGGAATGGAGACAACTGGAGGTGTTTGGAATGGAGAGAACTGGAGGTGTTTGGAATGGAGAGAACTGGAGGTGTTTGGGCTAGAGGGAATGGAGGTGTTCGAGCTAGAGAGAACTGGAGATTTTTGGACTAGAGAGAATGGTGGTGTTTGGACTAGAGAGAATGGAGGTGTTTGGACTTGAGAGAACTGGAGGTGCTTGGACTAGAGAGACCTGGAGGAGTTTGGACAAGAGAGACCTGGAGGTGATTGGACTAGAGAGACCTGGAGGTGTTTGGACTAGAGAGAGCTGGAGGTGTTTGGACTAGAGAGAGCTGGAGGTTTATTGCACTAGAGATAACTGGAGGTGTTTGGAATGGAGAGAACTGGAGGTGTTTGGAATGGAGAGAACTGGAGGTGTTTGGAATGGAGAGAACTGGAGGTGTTTGGAATGGAGAGAACTGGAGGTGTTTGGAATGGAGAGAACTGGAGGTGTTTGGGCTAGAGGGAATGGAGGTGTTCGAGCTAGAGAGAACTGGAGGTGTTTGGACTAGAGAGAATGGTGGTGTTTGGACTAGAGAGAATGGAGGTGTTTGGACTTGAGAGAACTGGAGGTGCTTGGACTAGAGAGACCTGGAGGAGTTTGGACAAGAGAGACCTGGAGGTGTTTGGACTAGAGAGACCTGGAGGTGTTTGGACTAGAGAGAGCTGGAGGTGTTTGGACTAGAGAGACCTGGAGGTGTTTTCACTAGAGAGAACTGGAGATGTTTGGACTAGAGAAACCTAGAGGTGTTTGGACTAGAGAGAACTGGAGGTGTTTGGACTAGAGAGAATGGAGGTGTTTGGACTAGAGAGAGCTGGAGGTGTTTGGACAAGAGAGAGCTGGAGGTGCTGGACTAGAGAGAGCTGGAGGTGTTTGGACTTGAGAGAACTGGAGGTGCTTGGACTAGAGAGAGCTGGAGGTGTTTGGACTAGAGAGAACAGGAGGTGTTTGGACTAGAGAGACCTGGAGGAGTTTGGACTAGAGAGACCTGGAAGTGTTTGGACTAGAGAGACCTGGAGGTGCTTGGACTAGTGAGAACTGGAGGTGTTTGGACTAGAGAGAGAATGAGGTGTTAGGGCTAGAGAGACCTGGAGGAGTTTGAACTAGAGAGACCTGGAGGTGTTTGGAGTAGACAGAGCTGGAGGAGTTTGCACGAGAGAGAACTGGAGGAGCTTTGACTAGAGGGAACTGGAGGAGTTGGACTAGAGAGAACTGGAGGTGTTTGGACTAGAGAGACTTGGAAGTGTTTCGGCTAGAGAGACCTGGAGGTGTTTGGGCAAGAGAGACCTGGAGGTGTTTGGACTAGGGAGAGCTGGAGGTGATTGGACTAGAGAGAGCTGGAGGTGTTTGGACTAGAGAGAACTGGAGGTGTTTGGGCTAGAGGGAACTGGAGGTCTTTGGGCTACATCGTACTGGAGGAGTTTGGACTAGAGAGCCCTGGAGGAGTTTGGACTAGAGAGACCTGGAAGTGTTTGGACTAGAGAGACCTGGAGGTGTTTGGACTAGAGAGAGCTGGATGAGATTGCACTAGTGAGAACTGGAGGAGTTTGGACTAGAGAGACCTGGGGGTGTTTGGACTAGAGAGACATTGAGGTGCTTGGACTAGAGACACCTGGAGGTGTTTGGACTAGAGAGAACTGGGGAAGTCTGGACTAGAGACATGTAGAGGTGCTTGGACTGGAGAGAACTGGAGGTGCTTGGACTATAGAAAACTGGAGACGTTTGGACTAGAGACACCTAGAGGTGTTAGGGCTAGAGAAAACTGGAGCTGTTTGGGCTAGAGAGAACTGGACGTTTTTTGGACTAGAGATAACTGGAGGTGTTTGGAATGGAGAGAACTGGAGGTGTTTGGAATGGAGAGAACTGGAGGTGTTTGGAATGGAGAGAACTGGAAGTGGTTGGAATGGAGAGAACTGGAGCTGTTTGGAATGGAGAGAACTGGAGGTGTTTGGGCTAGAGGGAATGGAGGTGTTCGAGCTAGAGAGAACTGGAGGTGTTTCGACTAGAGAGAATGGTGGTGTTTGGACTAGAGAGAATGGAAGTGTTTGGACTTGAGAGAACTGGAGGTGCTTGGACTAGAGAGACCTGGAGGAGTTTGGACTCGAGAGACCTGGAGGTGTTTGGACTAGAGAGACCTGGAGGTGTTTGGTCTAGAGAGACCTGGAGGTGTTTGGACTAGTGAGAACTGGAGGTGTTTGGACTAGAGAGAGCTGGAGGTCTTAGGGATAGAGAGACCTGGAGGAGTTTGGACTAGAGAGAGCTGGAGGTGTTAGGGCTAGAGAGACCTGGAGGAGTTTGGACTAGAGAGAACTGGAGGAGTTTGGACTAGAGAGACCTGGAGGTGTTTGGAGTAGACAGAGCTGGAGGAGTTTGCACTAGAGAGAACTGGAGGAGTTTTGACTAGAGGGAACTGGAGGAGTTGGACTAGAGAGAACTGGAGGTGTTTGGATTAGAGAGACCTGGAGGTGTTTCGGCTAGAGAGACTTGGAGGTGTTTGGGCTAGAGAGACCTGGAGGTGTTTGGACTAGAGAGAACTGGAGGGGTTTGGGCTTGACAGAACTGGAGGTGTTTGAGCTAGAGAGTACTGGAGGTGTTTGGACTAGAGAGACCTGCAGATGTTTGGACTAGAGAGACCTGGAGGTGTTTGGACTAGAGAGACCTGTAGGTGTCTGGACTAGAGAGAACTGGAGGTGTTTGGAATGGAGAGAACTGGAGGTGTTTGGAATGGAGAGAACTGGAGGTGTTTGGGCTAGAGGGAATGGAGTTGTTCGAGCTAGAGAGAACTGGAGGTGTTTGGACTAGAGAGAATGGTGGTGTTTGGACTAGAGAGAATGGAGGTGTTTGGACTAGAGAGAGCTGGATGAGATTGCAATAGTGAGAACTGGAGGAGTTTGGACTAGAGAGACCTGGGGGTGTTTGGACTAGAGAGACATTGAGGTGCTTGGACTAGAGACACCTGGAGGTGTTTGGACTAGAGAGAACTGGGGAAGTCTGGACTAGAGACATCTAGAGGTGCTTAACCTAGAGAGAACTGGAGGTGCTTGGACTATAGAAAACTGGAGAAGTTTGGACTAGAGACACCTAGAGGTGTTAGGGCTAGAGAAAACTGGAGCTGTTTGGTCTAGAGAGAACTGGAGGGTTATTGCACTAGAGATAACTGGAGGTGTTTGGAATGGAGAGAACTGGAGGTGTTTGGAATGGAGAGAACTGGAGGTGTTTGGAATGGAGAGAACTGGAGGTGTTTGGAATGGAGAGAACTGGAGGTGTTTGGAATGGAGAGAACTGGAGGTGTTTGGGCTAGAGGGAATGGAGGTGTTCGAGCTAGAGAGAACTGGAGATTTTTGGACTAGAGAGAATGGTGGTGTTTGGACTAGAGAGAATGGAGGTGTTTGGACTTGAGAGAACTGGAGGTGCTTGGACTAGAGAGACCTGGAGGAGTTTGGACAAGAGAGACCTGGAGGTGATTGGACTAGAGAGACCTGGAGGTGTTTGGACTAGAGAGAGCTGGAGGTGTTTGGACTAGAGAGAGCTGGAGGTTTATTGCACTAGAGATAACTGGAGGTGTTTGGAATGGAGAGAACTGGAGGTGTTTGGAATGGAGAGAACTGGAGGTGTTTGGAATGGAGAGAACTGGAGGTGTTTCAAATAGAGAGAAATGGAGGAGTTTGGAATAGAGAGACCTGGAGGTGTTTGGACTAGAGAGAGCTGGATGAGATTGCAATAGTGAGAACTGGAGGAGTTTGGACTAGAGAGACCTGGGGGTGTTTGGACTAGAGAGACATTGAGGTGCTTGGACTAGAGACACCTGGAGGTGTTTGGACTAGAGAGAACTGGGGAAGTCTGGACTAGAGACATCTAGAGGTGCTTAACCTAGAGAGAACTGGAGGTGCTTGGACTATAGAAAACTGGAGAAGTTTGGACTAGAGACACCTAGAGGTGTTAGGGCTAGAGAAAACTGGAGCTGTTTGGTCTAGAGAGAACTGGAGGGTTATTGCACTAGAGATAACTGGAGGTGTTTGGAATGGAGAGAACTGGAGGTGTTTGGAATGGAGAGAACTGGAGGTGTTTGGAATGGAGACAACTGGAGGTCTTTGGAATGGAGAGAACTGGAGGTGTTTGGAATGGAGAGAACTGGAGGTGTTTGGGCTAGAGGGAATGGAGGTGTTCGAGCTAGAGAGAACTGGAGATTTTTGGACTAGAGAGAATGGTGGTGTTTGGACTAGAGAGAATGGAGGTGTTTGGACTTGAGAGAACTGGAGGTGCTTGGACTAGAGAGACCTGGAGGAGTTTGGACAAGAGAGACCTGGAGGTGATTGGACTAGAGAGACCTGGAGGTGTTTGGACTAGAGAGAGCTGGAGGTGTTTGGACTAGAGAGAGCTGGAGGTTTATTGCACTAGAGATAACTGGAGGTGTTTGGAATGGAGAGAACTGGAGGTGTTTGGAATGGAGAGAACTGGAGGTGTTTGGAATGGAGAGAACTGGAGGTGTTTGGAATGGAGAGAACTGGAGGTGTTTGGAATGGAGAGAACTGGAGGTGTTTGGGCTAGAGGGAATGGAGGTGTTCGAGCTAGAGAGAACTGGAGGTGTTTGGACTAGAGAGAATGGTGGTGTTTGGACTAGAGAGAATGGAGGTGTTTGGACTTGAGAGAACTGGGGGTGCTTGGACTAGAGAGACCTGGAGGAGTTTGGACAAGAGAGACCTGGAGGTGTTTGGACTAGAGAGACCTGGAGGTGTTTGGACTAGAGAGAGCTGGAGGTGTTTGGACTAGAGAGACCTGGAGGTGTTTTCACTAGAGAGAACTGGAAATGTTTGGACTAGAGAAACCTAGAGGTGTTTGGACTAGAGAGAACTGGAGGTGTTTGGACTAGAGAGAATGGAGGTGTTTGGACTAGAGAGAGCTGGAGGTGTTTGGACAAGAGAGAGCTGGAGGTGCTGGACTAGAGAGAGCTGGAGGTGTTTGGACTTGAGAGAACTGGAGGTGCTTGGACTAGAGAGAGCTGGAGGTGTTTGGACTAGAGAGACCTGGAGGAGTTTGGACTAGAGAGACCTGGAAGTGTTTGGACTAGAGAGACCTGGAGGTGCTTGGACTAGTGAGAACTGGAGGTGTTTGGACTAGAGAGAGAATGAGGTGTTAGGGCTAGAGAGACCTGGAGGAGTTTGAACTAGAGAGACCTGGAGGTGTTTGGAGTAGACAGAGCTGGAGGAGTTTGCACGAGAGAGAACTGGAGGAGCTTTGACTAGAGGGAACTGGAGGAGTTGGACTAGAGAGAACTGGAGGTGTTTGGACTAGAGAGACTTGGAAGTGTTTCGGCTAGAGAGACCTGGAGGTGTTTGGGCAAGAGAGACCTGGAGGTGTTTGGACTAGGGAGAGCTGGAGGTGATTGGACTAGAGAGAGCTGGAGGTGTTTGGACTAGAGAGAACTGGAGGTGTTTGGGCTAGAGGGAACTGGAGGTCTTTGGGCTACATCGTACTGGAGGAGTTTGGACTAGAGAGCCCTGGAGGAGTTTGGACTAGAGAGACCTGGAAGTGTTTGGACTAGAGAGACCTGGAGGTGTTTGGACTAGAGAGAGCTGGATGAGATTGCAATAGTGAGAACTGGAGGAGTTTGGACTAGAGAGACCTGGGGGTGTTTGGACTAGAGAGACATTGAGGTGCTTGGACTAGAGACACCTGGAGGTGTTTGGACTAGAGAGAACTGGGGAAGTCTGGACTAGAGACATGTAGAGGTGCTTGGACTGGAGAGAACTGGAGGTGCTTGGACTATAGAAAACTGGAGACGTTTGGACTAGAGACACCTAGAGGTGTTAGGGCTAGAGAAAACTGGAGCTGTTTGGGCTAGAGAGAACTGGACGTTTTTTGGACTAGAGATAACTGGAGGTGTTTGGAATGGAGAGAACTGGAGGTGTTTGGAATGGAGAGAACTGGAGGTGTTTGGAATGGAGAGAACTGGAAGTGGTTGGAATGGAGAGAACTGGAGCTGTTTGGAATGGAGAGAACTGGAGGTGTTTGGGCTAGAGGGAATGGAGGTGTTCGAGCTAGAGAGAACTGGAGGTGTTTCGACTAGAGAGAATGGTGGTGTTTGGACTAGAGAGAATGGAAGTGTTTGGACTTGAGAGAACTGGAGGTGCTTGGACTAGAGAGACCTGGAGGAGTTTGGACTCGAGAGACCTGGAGGTGTTTGGACTAGAGAGACCTGGAGGTGTTTGGTCTAGAGAGACCTGGAGGTGTTTGGACTAGTGAGAACTGGAGGTGTTTGGACTAGAGAGAGCTGGAGGTCTTAGGGATAGAGAGACCTGGAGGAGTTTGGACTAGAGAGAGCTGGAGGTGTTAGGGCTAGAGAGACCTGGAGGAGTTTGGACTAGAGAGAACTGGAGGAGTTTGGACTAGAGAGACCTGGAGGTGTTTGGAGTAGACAGAGCTGGAGGAGTTTGCACTAGAGAGAACTGGAGGAGTTTTGACTAGAGGGAACTGGAGGAGTTGGACTAGAGAGAACTGGAGGTGTTTGGATTAGAGAGACCTGGAGGTGTTTCGGCTAGAGAGACTTGGAGGTGTTTGGGCTAGAGAGACCTGGAGGTGTTTGGACTAGAGAGAACTGGAGGGGTTTGGGCTTGACAGAACTGGAGGTGTTTGGGCTAGAGAGTACTGGAGGTGTTTGGACTAGAGAGACCTGCAGATGTTTGGACTAGAGAGACCTGGAGGTGTTTGGACTAGAGAGACCTGTAGGTGTCTGGACTAGAGAGAACTGGAGGTGTTTGGAATGGAGAGAACTGGAGGTGTTTGGAATGGAGAGAACTGGAGGTGTTTGGGCTAGAGGGAATGGAGTTGTTCGAGCTAGAGAGAACTGGAGGTGTTTGGACTAGAGAGAATGGTGGTGTTTGGACTAGAGAGAATGGAGGTGTTTGGACTTGAGAGAACTGGAGGTGCTTGGACTAGAGAGACCTGGAGGTGTTTCGGCTAGAGAGACCTGGAGGTGTTTGGGCTAGAGAGATCTGGAGGTGTTTGGACTAGAGAGAACTGGAGGGGTTTGGGCTTGACAGTACTGGAGGTGTCTGGGCTAGAGAGTACTGGAGGTGTTTGGACTAGAGAGACCTGCAGATGTTTGGACTAGAGAGACCTGGAGGTGTTTGGGTTAGAGAGACCTGGAGGTGTTTGGACTAGAGAGACCTGGAGTTGTTTGGAATAGAGAGAACTGGAGGTGGTTAGGGTAGAGAGAGCTGGAGGTGTTTGGGCTATAGATACCTGGAAGTGTTTGGACTAGAGAGACCTGGAGGTGTGTGGACTAGAGAGAACTGGGGAAGTCTGGACTAGAGACATCTAGAGGTGCTTGGACTAGAGAGAACTGGAGGTGCTTGGACTATAGAAAACTGGAGAAGTTTGGACTAGAGACACCTAGAGGTGTTAGGGCTAGAGAAAACTGGAGCTGTTTGGGCTAGAGAGAACTGGACGTTTTTTGGACTAGAGATAACTGGAGGTGTTTGGAATGGAGAGAACTGGAGGTGTTTGGAATGGAGAGAACTGGAGGTGTTTGGAATGGAGAGAACTGGAGGTGTTTGGAATGGAGAGAACTGGAGGTGTTTGGAATGGAGAGAACTGGAGGTGTTTGGACTAGAGAGAATTGAGGTGTTTGGACTAGAGAGAATGGAGATGTTTGGACTAGAGAGAATGGCGGTGTTTGTACTAGAGAGAGCTGGAGGTGTTTGGACTAGAGAGAGCTGGAGGTGTCTGGATAAGAGAGAGCTGGAGGTGTTTGGTTTAGAGAGAGCTGGAGGTGTTTGGACTTGATAGAACTGAGGTGCTTGGACTAGAGAGAGCTGGAGGTGTTTGGACTAGAGAGAGCTGGTGCTGTTTGGACTAGAGAGACCTGGAGGTGTTTGGACCACTGAGAACTGCAGGTGTTTGGACTAGAGAGAGCTGGAGGTGTTTGGACTTGATAGAACTGAGGTGCTTGGACTAGAGATACCTGGAGGTGTTTCGACTAGAGAGACCTGGAGGTGTTTAGACTAGAGAGACCTGGAGGTGTTTGGGCTAGTGAGAACTGGAGGTGTTTGGACTAGAGAGACCTGGAGGTGTTAGGGCTAGATCGACCTGGAGGTGTTTGGACTAGAGAGAACTGGAGGAGTTTGGACTAGAGAGACCTGGAGGTGTTTGGATTAGAGAGAGCTGGAGGAGTTTGCACTAGAGAGAACTGGAGGAGTTTTGACTAGGGGGAACTGGAAGAGTTGAACTAGAGTGAACTGGAGGTGTTTGGACCGGAGAGTCCTGGAGGTGTTTGGACTAGAGTGACCTTGAGGTTCTTGGACTAGAGAGACCTGGAGGTGTTTTCACTAGAGAGAACTGGAGATGTTTGGACTAGAGAAACCTAGAGGTGTTTGGACTAGAGAGAACTGGAGGTGCTTGGACACAGTGAACTGGAGAAGTTTGGACTAGACACACCTAGAGCTGTTAGGGCTAGAGAAAACAGGAGCTGTTTGGGCTAGAGAGATCTGGAGCTGTTTGGACTAGAGAGAACTGGAGAAGTTTGGACTAGAGACACCTAGAGGTTATTGGACTAGAGAGAACTGGAGGTGTTTGGAATAGAGAGAGCTGGAGGTGTTTCGGCTAGAGAAACCTGGAGGTGTTTGGGCCAGAGAGAACTGAAGGAGTTTGGACTAGAGAGACCTGGAGGTGTTTGGACTTGTGAGCCCTGGAGGTATTTGGACGAGAGAGAACTGAAAGAGTTTGGACGAGTGAGAAATGGAGGTGTTTGGAATAGAGAGAACTGGAGGCGTTTGGACTAGAGAGAACTGGAGGTGTTTGGACCAGAGAGACCTGGAGGTGTTTGGACTAGAGAGACCTGGAGGTGTTTGCAGTGGAGAGACCTGGAGTCGTTTCGGCTAGAGAGAACTGGAGGTGTTTGGGCTAGAGAGAACTGGAGGTGTTTGGACTAGAGAGAACTGCAGGTGCTTGGGCTAGAGAGAACTGGAGGTGTTTGGACTACAGACAACTGCAGGTGTTTGGGCTAGAGAGACCTGCAGGTGTTTGGACTAGGGAGAACTGGAGGAGTTTGGACTAGAGAGAAGTGGATGAGTTTGGACTAGAGAGAACTGGAGATGTTTGGACTAGAGAGAACTGGAGGAGTTTGGACTAGAGAGACCTGGAGGTGTTTGGGGTAGAGAGACCTGCAGGTGTTTGGGCTAGAGAGACATGGAGGTTTTTTGGACTAGACAGAACTGGAGGTGTTTGGACCCGAGAGTCCTGGAGGTGTTTGGACTAGAGAGACCTTGAGGTGCTTGGACGAGAGAGACCTGGAGTTGTTTGGACTAGAGAGAACTGGAGAAGTTTGGACTAGAGACACCTAGAGGTGTTAGGGCTAGAGATAACAGCAGCTGTTTGGGCTAGAGAGAACTGGAGGTTTTTTGGACTAGAGATAACTGGAGGTATTTGGAATGGAGAGAAATGGAGGTGTTTCATGGAGAGAACTGGAGCTGTTTGGAATGGAGAGAACTTTAGGTGTTTGGAATGGAGAGAACTGGAGGTGTTTGGAATGGAGAGAACTGGAGGTGTTTGGGCTAGAGGGAATGGAAGTGTTTGGACTAGAGAGAATGGAGGTGTTTGGATTAGAGAGAACTGGAGGAGTTTGGACTAGAGAGACCTGGAAGTGTTTGGACTAGAGAGAGCTGGAGGAGTTTGCACTAGAGAGAACTGGAGGAGTTTGGACTAGAGAGACCTGCATGTGTTTGGACAAGTGAGAGCTGGAGGAGTTTGGACTGGAGAGAACTGGAGGAGTTTGGACTAGAGAGAACTGGAGGTGTTTGGACTGGAGAGACCACGAGGTGTTTCGGCTAGAGAGACCTGGAGGTGTTTGGGCTAGAGAGACCTGGAGGTGTTTGGACAAGAGAGAACTGGAGGGGTTTGGGCCTGAGAGAACTGGAGGTGTTTGGGCTAGAGAGAACTGGAGGTGTTTGGACTAGAGAGAACAGGAGGTGTTTGGACTAGAGAGAACTGGAGGTGTTTGGGCTAGAGAGACCTGGAGGTGTTAGGACTAGAGAGAGCTGGAGTTGTTTGGAAAAGAGAGAACTGGAGATGTTTGGGGTAGAGAGACCTTAAGGTGTTTGGGCTAGAGAGACCTGGAGGTGTTTGGGCTAGAGAGAACTGGAGGTTTCTGGACTAGAGAGAATGGAGGTGTATGGACTAGAGAGAATGGAGGTGTTTGGACTAGAGAGAACTGGAGGTGTTTGGACTAGAGAGAGCTGGAGGTCTTTGGACTAGAGAGAGTTGGAGGTCTTTGGACTAGAGAGAGCAGGAGGTGTTTGGACAAGAGAGAGCTGGAGGCGATTGGACTAGAGAGAACTGGAGGTGTTTGGACCAGAGAGAGCTGGAGGTGATTGGGCTTGAGAGAACTGGAGGTGTTTGGACTAGAGAGAGCTGGAGGTGTTTGGACTAGAGAGAGCTGGAGGTGTTTGGACTAGAGAGAACTGGAGGTGTTTGGGCTAGAGGGAACTGGAGGTCTTTGGGCTACAGAGAACTGGAGGAGTTTGGACTAGAGAGACCTGGAGGAGTTTGGACTAGAGAGACCTGGAGGTGTTTGGACTAGAGAGAACTGGAGGAGTTTGCACTAGAGAGCACTGGAGGAGTTTGGACTAGAGAGAACTGGAGGAGTTTGGACGAGAGAGAACTGGAGGTGTTTGGACTAGAGAGACCTGGAGGTGTATGGACTAGAGAGAACTGGAGGTGTTTGGACTAGAGAGAACTCGAGGAGTTTGGACTAGAGAGACCTGGAGGTGTTTGGACTAGAGAGAACTGGGGGTGTTTGGACTAGAGAGAGCTGTAGGTGTTTGACTAGAGAGAACTGGAGGAGTTTGAACTAGAGAGAAGTGGAGGAGTTTGGACTAGAGAGAACTGGAGGTGTTAAAACGAGAGAGACCTGGAGTTGTTTCGGCTAGAGAGAACTGGAGGTGTTTGGATTAGAGATAACTGGAGGTTTTTTGGACTAGAGATAACTGGAGGTGTTTGGGCTAGCGAGAACTGGAGGAGTTTGGACTAGAGAGACCAGGAGGTGTTAGTGTTAGATAAAACTGGAGTTGTTTGGGCTAGAGAAACCTGGAGGAGTTTGAACTAGAGAGAACTGGAGGAGTTTGAAATAGAGAGACCTGGAGGTGCTTGGACTAGAGAGAGCTGGAGGAGTTTGGACTACAGAGAACTGGAGGTTTTTGGACTAGAGAGAACTGGAGGTGTTTGGACTAGAGAGACCTGGAGGTGTTTCAGCTAGAGAGAACTGGAGGTGTTTGGAGTAGAGAGACCTGGAGGTGTTTGGACTAGAGAGAACTGGAGGTTTTTGGACTCGAGAGAACTGGACGTGCTTGGGCTAGAGAGAACTGGAGGTGTTTGGACTAGAGAGAACTGAGGGTGTATGGGCTAGAGAGACCTGGAGGTGTTTGGACTAGAGAGAACTGGAGCAGTTTGAACTAGAGAGAAGTGGAGGAGTTTGGACTAGAGAGAACTGGAGGTGTTAGGACTAGATAGACCTGGAGTTGTTTCGGCTAGAGAGAACTGGAGGAGTTTGGACTTGAGAGCCGTGGAGGTATTTGGACGAGAGAGAACTGGATGAGTTTGGACGAGTGAGAAATGGAGGTATTTGGACTAGAGAGACCTGGAGGTGTTGGGCTAGGGAGACCTGGAGGTGTTTGGACTAGAGAGCCGTGGAGGTATTTGGACGAGAGAGAACTGGATAAGTTTGGATGAGTGAGAAATGGAGGTATTTGGACTAGAGAGACCTGGAGGTGTTTGGCTAGGGAGACCTGGAGGTGTTTGGACTAGAGAGAACTGGAGATATTTGGACTAGAGAGAACTGGATGTGTTTGGACCAGAGTGACCTGGAGGTGTTTGGACTAGAGAGAACTAGAGGTGCTTGGGCTAGAGAGACTGGAGGTTTTTGGACTAGAGGGAACTGGAGGTGTTTGGGCTAGAGAGACCTGGTGGTGTTTGGACTAGAGATAACTGGAGGAGTTTGGACTAGAGAGACCTGGAGGTGTATCGGCTAGAGAGAACTGGAGGTGTTTTGGCTAGAGAGAACTGGAGGTGTTTGGACTCGAAACACCTGGAGGTGTTTGGACTAGAGAGACCTGAAGGTGTTTGGGGTAGAGAGACCTGGAGGTGTTTGGACTGGAGAGAACTGGAGTTGTTTGTAGTAGAGAGACCTGGAGGTTTTTGGGCTAGAGAGAACTGGAGGTGTTTGGGGTAGAGAGACCTGGAGGTTTTTGGGCTAGAGAGAACTGGAGGTTTTTTGGACCAAAGATAAATGGAGGTATTTGGACTGGAAAGACCTGGAGGTGTTTGGACGACTGAGGAATGGAGGTGTTTGGACTAAAGAGACCTGGAGGTGTTGGGCTACGGAGACCTGGAGGAGTTTGGACTAGAGAGAACTGGAGGTGTTTGGACTAGAGAGAACTGGAGGTGTTTGTACCAGAGAAACCTGGAGGTATATGGACTAGAGAGACCTGGAGGTGTTTGGGCTAGAAAGAACTGGAGGTGTTTGGGCTACAGAGAACTGTAGGTGTTTGGACTAGAGAGAACTGGAGGTGCTTGGGCTAGAGAGAACTGGAGGTGTTTGGACTAGAGAGAACTGGAGGTGTATGGGCTAGAGAGACCTGGAGGTGTTTGACTAGAGAGAACTGGAGGAGTTTGAACTAGAGAGAAGTGGAGGAGTTTGGACTAGAGAGAACTGGAGGTGTTAAGACGAGAGAGACCTGGAGTTGTTTCGGCTAGAGAGAACTGGAGGTGTTTGGATTAGAGATAACTGGAGGTGTTTGGACAAGAGAGACCTGGATGTGCTTGGGGTAGTGAGACCTGGAGGTGTTTGGGCTAGAGAGAACTGGAGGTTTTTTGGACTAGAGATAACTGGAGGTGTTTGGGCTAGAGAGAACTGGAGGAGTTTGGACTAGAGAGACCAGGAGGTGTTAGTGTTAGATAAAACTGGAGTTGTTTGGGCTAGAGAAACCTGGAGGAGTTTGAACTAGAGAGAACTGGAGGAGTTTGAAATAGAGAGACCTGGAGGTGCTTGGACTAGAGAGAGCTGGAGGAGTTTGGACTACAGAAGACTGGAGGTTTTTGGACAAGAGAGAACTGGAGGTGTTTGGACTAGAGAGACCTGGAGGTGTTTCAGCTAGAGAGAACTGGAGGTGTTTGGAGTAGAGAGACCTGGAGGTGTTTGGACTAGAGAGAACTGGAGGTTTTTGGACTCGAGAGAACTGGATGTGCTTGGGCTAGAGAGAACTGGAGGTGTTTGGACTAGAGAGAACTGAGGGTGTATGGGCTAGAGAGACCTGGAGGTGTTTGGACTAGAGAGAACTGGAGCAGTTTGAACTAGAGAGAAGTGGAGGAGTTTGGACTAGAGAGACCTGGAGATGTTTGGACTAGAGAGACCAGGAGGTGTTGGGGGTAGAGAGACCTGGAGGTGTTGGACTAGAGAGAACTGGAGTTGTTTGGGGTAGAGAGACCTGGAGGTTTTTGGGCTAGCGAGAACTGGAGGTTTTTTGGACTAGAGATAACTGGAGATGTTTGGACTGGAGAGACCTGGAGTTGTTTGGACTAGAGAGACCTAGAGGTGTCTGGACTAGAGAGTACTGGAGGTGCTTGGAATAGAGAGAGCTGGAGGTGTTTGAGCTAGAGAGACCTGGAGGTGTTTGGGCTAGAGAGAACTGAAGGAGTTTGGACTAGAGAGAGCAGGAGGTGTTAGGGTTAGAGAAATCTGGAGGTGTTTGGGCTAGAGAAACCTGGAGGAGTTTGCACTGGAGAGAACTGGAGGAGTTTGGACTAGAGAGACCTGAAGGTGTTTGGGGTAGAGAGACCTGGAGGTGTTTGGACTGGAGAGAACTGGAGTTGTTTGGAGTAGAAAGACCTGGATGTTTTTGGGCTATAGAGAACTGGAGGTGTTTGGGGTAGAGAGAGCTGGAGGTTTTTGGGCTAGAGAGAACTGGAGGTTTTTTGGACCAAAGATAAATGGAGGTGTTTGGACTGGAAAGACCTGGAGGTGTTTGGACTAGAGAGCCCAGAGGTGTCTCGACTAGCGAGAACTGGATGTCTTTGGAATAGAGAGAGCAGGAGATGTTTGGACTAGAGAGACCTGGAGGTGTTTGGACTAGAGAGACCTGGAGGTGTTTGGACGAGTGAGAGCTGGAGGAGTTTCCACTAGAGAGAACTGGAGGAGTTTGGACTAGTGAGAACTGGAGGAGTTTGGACGAGAGAGACCTGGAGATGATTGGACTAGAGAGAGCTGGAGATGCTTGGACTAGTGAGACCTGGAGGTGTTTGGACTAGAGAGAACTGGAGAAATTTGGAATGGAGACACCTAGAGGTGTTTGGACCACAGAGAACTGGAGAAGTTTGAACAAGTGAGAACTGGAGGTGTTTGGACTAGAGAGACCTGGAGGTGTTTGGACTAGAGAGACCTGGAGGTGTTTGCACTAGGGAGACCTGGAGGTGTTTGGGCTAGAGAGACCTGGAAGTGTTTGGGCTAGAGAGACCTGGAGGTGTTTGGGCTAGAGAGACCTGGAGGTGTTTGGACTAGAGAGTCCTGGAGGTGTTTGGACTGGAGAGACCTAGAGGTGTTTGGACTATAGAGACCTGGAGGTTTATGCAGTATAGAGGCCTGGAGGTCTTTGGACTAGAGAGAACTGGAGGTGTTTGGACTAGAGAGAACTGGAGGTGTTTGGACTAGAGAGACCTGGAGGTGTTTGGGCTAGAGAGACCTGGAGGTGTTAGGACTAGAGAGAGCTGGAGTTGTTTGGAAAAGAGAGAACTGGAGATGTTTGGGGTAGAGAGACCTTAAGGTGTTTGGGCTAGAGAGACCTGGAGGTGTTTGGGCTAGAGAGAACTGGAGGTTTTTGGACTAGAGAGAATGGACGTGTTTGGACTAGAGAGAATGGAGGTGTTTGGACTAGAGAGAAATGGAGGTGTTTGGACTAGAGAGAGCTGGAGGTCTTTGGACTAGAGAGAGCAGGAGGTGTTTGGACAAGAGAGAGCTGGAGGCGATTGGACTAGCGAGAACTGGAGGTGTTTGGACCAGAGAGAGCTGGAGGTGATTGGGCTTCAGAGACCTGGAGCTGTTTGGACTAGAGAGAGCTAGAGGTTTTTGGACTAGAGAGAGCTGGAGGTGTTTGGACTAGAGAGAACTGGAGGTGTTTGGGCTAGAGGGAACTGGAGGTCTTTGGGCTACAGAGAACTGGAGGAGTTTGGACTAGAGAGACCTGGAGGAGTTTGGACTAGAGAGACCTGGAGGTGTTTCAACTAGAGAGAAATGGAGGAGTTTGCACTAGAGAGCACTGGAGGAGTTTGGACTAGAGAGACCTGGAGGTGTATGGGCTAGAGAGAACTGGAGGTGTTTGGACTAGAGAGAGCTGTAGGTGTTTGGGCTAGAGAGACCTGGAGGAGTTTCAACTAGAAAGAAATGGAGGAGTTTGCAATAGAGAGACCTGGAGGTGTTTTGACTAGAGAGAGCTTGATGAGATTGCACTAGTGAGGACTGGAGGAGTTTGGACTATAGAGACCTGAGGGTGTTTGGACTAGAGAGACCTTGAGGTGCTTGCCCTAGAGAGACCTGGAGGTGTTTGGACTAGAGAGAACTGGGGAAGTTTGGACTAGAGACATCTAGAGGTGCTTGGACTAGAGAGAACTGGAGGTGCTTGGACTAGAGAAAACTCGAGAACTTTGGACTAGAGAGACCAAGAGGTGTTAGGGCTAGAGAAAACTGGAGCTGTTTGGGCTAGAGAGAACTGGAGTTTTTTTGGACTAGAGTTAACTGGAGGTGTTTGGAATGGAGAGAACTGGAGGTGCTTGGAATGAGGAGAACTGGAGGTGTTTGGAATGGAGAGAACTGGAGGTGTTTGGAATGGAGAGAACTGGAGGTGTTTGGAATGGAGAGAACTGGAGGTGTTTGGAATGGAGAGAACTGGAGGTGTTTGGGCTAGAGGGAATGGAGGTCTTTGGGCTACAGAGTACTGGAGGAGTTCGGACTAGAGAGCCCTGGAGGAGTTTGGACTAGATAGACCTGGAAGTGTTTGGACTAGAGAGAGCTGGAGGAGTTTGCACTAGAGAGAACTGGAGGAGTTTGGACTAGAGAGACCTGCATGTGTTTTGACAAGTGAGAGCTGGAGGAGTTTGGACTGGAGAGAAGTGGAGGAGTTTGGACTAGAGAGAACTGGAGGAGTTTGGACTAGAGAGAACTGGAGGAGATTGGACTAGAGAGAACTGGAGGTGTTTGGACTGGAGAGACCACGAGGTGTTTCGGCTAGAGTGACCTGGAGGTGTTTGGGCTAGAGAGAACTGGAGGTCTTTGGACTAGAGAGAGCAGGAGGTGTTTGGACAAGAGAGAGCTGGAGGTGATTGGACTAGAGAGAACTGGAGGTGTTTGGACCAGAGAGAGCTGGAGGTGATTGGGCTTGAGAGAACTAGAGGTGTTTGGACTAGAGAGAGCTGGAGGTGTTTGGACTAGAGAGAGCTGGAGGTGTTTGGACTAGAGAGAACTGGAGGTGTTTGGGCTAGAGGGAACTGGAGGTCTTTGCGCTGCAGAGAACTGGAGGAGTTTGGACTAGAGAGACCTGGAGGAGTTTGGACTAGAGAGACCTGAAGGTGTTTCAACTAGAGAGAAATGGAGGAGTTTGCACTACAGAGCACTGGAGGAGTTTGGACTAGAGAGACCTGGAGGTGTATGGGCTAGAGAGAACTGGACGTGTTTGGACTAGAGAGAACTCGAGGAGTTTGGACTAGAGAGACCTGGAGGTGTTTGGACTAGAGAGAACTGGAGGTGTTTGGACTAGAGAGAGCTGTAGGTGTTTTGGCTAGAGAGACCTGGAGGAGTTTCAACTAGAGAGAAATGGAGGAGTTTGCAATAGAGTGACCTGGAGGTGATGGACTAGAGAGAGCTGGATGAGATTGCACTAGTGAGGACTGGAGGAGTTTGGACTAGAGAGACCTGAGGGTGTTTGGACTAGAGAGACCTTGAGGTGCTTGGACTAGAGAGACCTGGAGGTGTTTGGACTAGAGAGAACTGGGGAAGTTTGGACTAGAGACATCTAGAGGTGCTTGGACTAGAGAGAACTGGAGGTGCTTGGACTAGAGAAAACTCGAGAAGTTGAGACTAGAGAGACCAAGAGGTGTTAGGGCTAGAGAAAACTGGAGCTGTTTGGACTAGAGAGAACTGGAGTTTTTTTGGACTAGAGTTAACTGGAGGTGTTTGGAATGGAGAGAACTGGAGGTGTTTGGAATGAGGAGAACTGGAGGTGTTTGGAATGGAGAGAACTGGAGGTGTTTGGAATGGAGAGAACTGGAGGTGTTTGGAATGGAGAGAACTGGAGGTGTTTGGAATGGAGAGAACTGGAGGTGTTTGGAATGGAGAGAACTGGAGGTGTTTGGGCTAGAGGGAATGGAGGTCTTTGGGCTACAGAGTACTGGAGGAGTTCGGACTAGAGAGAACTGGAGGAGTTTGGACTAGAGAGACCTGGAAGTGTTTGGACTAGAGAGAGCTGGAGGAGTTTGCACTAGAGAGAACTGGAGGAGTTTGGACTAGAGAGACCTGCATGTGTTTGGACAAGTGAGAGCTGGAGGAGTTTGGACTGGAGAGAAGTGGAGGAGTTTGGACTAGAGAGAACTGGAGGTGTTTGGACTAGAGAGAACTGGAGGTGTTTGGACTGGAGAGACCACGAGGTGTTTCGGCTAGAGAGACCTGGAGGTGTTTGGGCTAGAGAGACCTGGAGGTGTTTGGACAAGAGAGAACTGGAGGGGTTTGGGCCTGAGAGAACTGGAGGTGTTTGGGCTAGAGAGAACTGGAGGTGTTTGGACTAGAGAGAACTGGAGGTGTTTGGACTAGAGAGACCTGGAGGTGTTTGGGCTAGAGAGACCTGGAGGTGTTAGGACTAGAGAGAGCTGGAGTTGTTTGGAAAAGAGAGAACTGGAGATGTTTGGGGTAGAGAGACCTTAAGGTGTTTGGGCTAGAGAGAACTGGAGGTGTTTGGGCTAGAGAGAACTGGAGGTTTTTGGACTAGAGAGAACTGGAGGTGTTTGGACCAGAGAGAGCTGGAGGTGATTGGGCTTGAGAGAACTGGATGTCTTTGGACTAGAGAGAGCTGGAGGTGTTTGGACTAGAGAGAGCTGGAGGTGTTTGGACTAGAGAGAACTGGAGGTGTTTGGGCTAGAGGGAACTGGAGGTCTTTAGGCTACAGAGAACTGGAGGAGTTTGGACTAGAGAGACCTGGAGGAGTTTGGACTAGAGAGACGTGGAGGTCTTTGGACTAGAGAGAACTGGAGGAGTTTGCACTAGAGAGCACTGGAGGAGTTTGGACTAGAGAGAACTGGAGGAGTTTGGACGAGAGAGAACTGGAGGTGTTTGGACTAGAGAGACCTGGAGGTGTATGGACTAGAGAGAACTGGAGGTGTTTGGACTAGAGAGAACTCGAGGAGTTTGGACTAGAGAGAACTGGAGGTGTTTGGACTAGAGAGAACTGGAGGTGTTTGGACTAGAGAGAACTGTAGGTGTTTGGGCTAGAGAGACCTGGAGGAGTTTCAATTAGAGAGAAATGGAGGAGTTTGCAATAGAGAGACCTGGAGGTGTTTGGACTAGAGAGAGCTGGATGAGATTGCACTAGTGAGGACTGGAGGAGTTTGGACTAGAGAGACCTGAGGGTGTTTGGACTAGAGAGACCTTGAGGTGCTTGGACTAGAGAGACCTGGAGGTGTTTGGACTAGAGAGAACTGGGGAAGTTTGGACTAGAGACATCTAGAGGTGCTTGGACTCGAGAGAACTGGAGGTGCTTGGACTAGAGAAAACTCGAGAAGTTGAGACTAGAGAGACCAAGAGGTGTTAGGGATGGAGAAAACTGGAGCTGTTTGGGCTAGAGAGAACTGGAGTTTTTCTGGACTAGAGTTAACTGGAGGTGTTTGGAATGGAGAGAACTGGAGGTGTTTGGAATGGAGAGAACTGGAGGTGTTTGGAATGGAGAGAACTGGAGGTGTTTGGAATGGAGAGAACTGGAGGTGTTTGGAATGGAGAGAACTGGAGGTGTTTGGAATGGAGAGAACTGGAGGTGTTTGGACTGGAGAGAATGGAGGTGTTTGGACTAGAGAGAATGGAGGTGTTTGGACTAGAGAGAATGGAGGTGTTTGTAATAGAGACAGCTGGAGGTGTTGGGACTAGAGAGAGCTGGAGGTGTTTGGACTAGAGAGAGCTGGAGGTGTTTGGACAAGAGAGAGCTGGAGGTGCTGGACTAGAGAGAGCTGGAGGTGTTTGGACTTGAGAGAACTGGAGGTGCTTGGACTAGAGAGAGCTGGAGGTGTTTGGACTAGAGATAACTGGAGGAGTTTGGACTAGAGAGACCTGGAGGAGTTTGGACTAGAGAGACCTGGAAGTGTTTGGACTAGAGAGACCTGGAGGTGTTTGGACTAGAGAGACCTGGAGGTGCTTGGACTAGTGAGAACTGGAGGTGTTTGGACTAGAGAGAGAATGAGGTGTTAGGGCTAGAGAGACCTTGAGGAGTTTGAACTAGAGAGAACTGGAGGAGTTTGGACTAGATAGACCTGGAGGTGTTTGTAGTAGACAGAGCTGGAGGAGTTTGCACTAGAGAGTACTGGAGGAGTTTTGACTAGAGGGAACGGGAGGAGTTGGACTAGAGAGCACTGGAGGTGTTTGGACTAGAGAGACCTGGAAGTGTTTCGGCGAGAGAGAGCTGGAGGTGTTTGGGCTAGAGAGACCTGGAGGAGTTTGGACTAGAGAGAACTCGAGGAGTTTGGACTAGAGAGACCTGGAGGTGTTTGGACTAGAGAGAACTGGAGGAGTTTGCACTAGAGAGCACTGGAGGAGTTTGGACTAGAGAGAACTGGAGGAGTTTGGACTAGAGAGAACTGGAGGTGTTTGGACTATAGAGACCTGGAGGTGTATGGACTAGAGAGAACTGGGGGTGTTTGGAGTAGAGAGAACAGGAGGGGTTTGGGCTTGACAGAACTGGAGGTGTTTGGGCTAGAGAGACCTGGAGGTGTTTGGACTACAGAGAGCTGGAGTTGTTTGGAATATAGAAAACTGGATGTGTTTGGGCTAGACAGACCTGGAGGTGTTTCGGCTAGAGAGAACTGGAGGTGTTTGTGGTAGGGAGACCTAGAGGTGGTTGGGCTAGAGAGACATGGAGCATTTTGGACTAGAGAGAACTGGAGGTGTTTGGACTAGAGAGAGCTGGAGGAGTTTGCACTACAGAGAACTGGTGGAGTTTGGACAGGAGAGCACTGGAGGAGTTTGGACTAGAGAGAACTGGAGGTATTTGGACTAGAGAGAACTGGAGAAGTTTGGACTAGAGACACCTAGAGGTGTTTGGACTAGAGAGAACTGGAGGTGTTTGGAATAGAGAGAGCTGGATGTGTTTGGGCTAGAGAGACCTGGAGGTGTTTGGGCTAGAGAGAACTGAAGGGGTTTGGACTAGAGAGACCTGGAGGTGTTTGGACTTGAGAGCACTGAAGGTATTTGGACGAGAGAGAACTGAAGGAATTTGGATGAGTGAGAAATGGAGGTGTTTGGACTAGAGAGACCTGGAGGTGTTGGGCTAGGGAGACCTGGAGATGTTTGGACAAGAGCAACTGGAGGTGTTTGCACTAGAGAGAACTGGAGCTGTTTGGACCAGAGAGACCTGGAGATGTTTGGACTAGAGAGAACTGGAGGTGTTTGGACTAGAGAGCCCTGGAGGTGTTTGAGCTAGAGAGAACTGGAGGTGTTTGGGCTACAGAGAACTGGAGGTGTTTGGACTAGAGAGAACTGGAGGTGCTTGGGCTAGAGAGAACTGGAGGAGTTTGGACTAGAGAGACCTGGAGGAGTTTGGACTAGAGAGACCTGGAAGTGTTTGGACTAGAGAGACCTGGAGGTGTTTAGACTAGAGAGACCTGGAGCTGTTTGGACTAGAGTGAGCTGGACGTGTTGGGTCTAGAGAGACCTGGAGGAGTTTGGACTAGAGAGACCTGGATGTGTTTGGACTAGAGTGAGCTGGAGGAGTTTGCACTAGAGAGAACTGGAGGAGTTTGTACTATACAGAACTGGAGGAGTTTGGATTAGAGAGACCTGGATGTGTTTCGACTAGAGTGAGCTGGAGGACTTTGCACTAGAGAGAACTGGAGGAGTTTGGACTATACAGAAATGGAGGAGTTTGGACTACAGAGAACTGGAGGTGTTTGGGCTAGAGAGACCTGGAGGTGTTTGGACTAGAGAGAACTGGAGGGGTTTGGGCTTGCCAGAACTGGAGGTGTTTGGGCTAGAGAGAACTGGAGGTGTTTGGACTAGAGAGACCTGGAGGTGTAAGGGCTAGAGAGAACTGGAGGTGTTTGGAATAGAGAGAACTCGAGGAGTTTGGACTAGAGAGACCTGGAGGTGTTTGGACTAGAGAGACCTTGAGGTGCTTGGACTAGAGAGACCTGGAGGTGTTTGGACTAGAGAGTACTGGGGAAGTTTGGACTAGAGACATCTAGAGGTGCTTGGACTAGAGAGAACTGGAGGTGCTTGGACTAGAGAAAACTCGAGAAGTTTGGACTAGAGAGACCAAGAGGTGTTAGGGCTAGAGAAAACTGGAGCTGTTTGGGCTAGAGAGAACTGGAGTTTTTTTGGACTAGAGTTACCTGGAGGTGTTTGGAATGGAGAGAACTGGAGGTGTTTGGAATGGAGAGAACTGGAGGTGTTTGGAATGGAGAGAACTGGAGGTGTTTGGAATGGAGAGAACTGGAGGTGTTTGGAAGGGAGAGAACTGGGGTGTTTGGAATGGAGAGAACTGGAGGTGTTTGGAATGGAGAGAACTGGAGGTGTTTGCACTAGAGAGACCTGGAGTTGTTTGGAATAGAGAGAACTGGAGGTGTTTGGGGTAGAGAGACCTGGAGGTGTTTGGACTAGAGAGACCTGGAGGTGTTTGGGGTAGAGAGACCTAGAGGTGTTTGGGCTAGAGAGACATGGAGGATTTTTGGACTAGAGAGAACTGGAGGTGTTTGGACTGGAGAGACCTTGAGGTGCTTGGACTAGAGAGACCTGGATGTGTTTGGACTAGAGAGAACTGGAGTAGTTTGGACTAGAGAACCTAGAGGTGTTTGGACTAGAGAGAACTGGTGGTGTTTGGAATAGAGAGAGCTGGAGGTGTTTGGGCTAGAGAGACCTGTAGGTGTTTGGGATAGAGAGAACTGGAGGAGTTTGGACTAGAGAGAACTGGATGTGTTTGGACTAGAGAGAGCTGGAGTAGTTTGCACTAGAGAGAACTGGATGAGTTTGGACTAGAGAGAACTGGAGGTGTTTGGACTAGAGAGTCCTGGAGGTGTTTAGGCTAGAGAGACCTGGAGGTGTTTGGGCTAGAGAGACCTGGAGGTGTTTGGTCTAGACAGAACTGGAGGGGTTTGGGCTTGACAGAACTGGAGGTGTATGGGCTAGAGAGAACTGGAGGTGTTTGGACTAGAGAGACCTGGACGTGTTTGGGCTAGAGAGACCTGGAGGTTTTTTGGACTGGAGAGAACTGGACGTGTTTGGTCTGGAGAGACCTGGAGGTGATTGGACTAGAGTGACCTTGAGGTGCTTGGTCTAGAGAGACCTGGAGGTGTTTGGACTAGAGAGAACTGGAGAGGTTTGGACTAGAGACACCTAGAGGTGTTTGGAATAGAAGAACTGGAGGTGTTTGGAATAGAGAGAGCTGGAGGTGTTTGGGCTAGAGAGAACTGAAGGAGTTTGGACTAGAGAGACCTGGAGGTGTTCGGACTAGAGAGAACTGGAAGGCTTTGGGATTGAGAGAACTGGAGGTGTTTGGGCTAGAGAGACCTGGAGGTGTTTGGACGAGAGAGACCTGGAGGAGTTTGGACTAGAGAGACCTGGAGGTGTTTGCACTAGAGAGAGCTGGAGTTGTTTGGAATAGAGAGAACTGGAGGTGTTTGGGTAGAGAGACCTGGAGGTGTTTGGACTAGAGAGACCTGGAGGTGTTTGGGGTAGAGAGACCTAGAGGTGTTTGGGCTAGAGAGACATGGAGGATTTTTGGACTAGAGAGAACTGGAGGTGTTTGGACTGGAGAGACCTTGAGGTGCTTGAACTAGAGAGAGCTGGAGTTGTTTGGAATAGAGAGAACTGGAGTGGTTGTGGTAGAGAGATCTGGAGGTGTTTGGGCTACAGAGAACTGGAGGTGTTTGGACTAGAGAGAACTGGAGGTGCTTGGGCTAGAGAGACCTGGAGGAGTTTGGACTAGAGAGACCTGGAGGAGTTTGGACTAGAGAGACCTGGAAGTGTTTGGACTAGAGAGACCTGGAGGTGTTTAGACTAGAGAGACCTGGAGGTGTTTGGACTAGAGTGAGCTGGACGTGTTGGGTCTAGAGAGACCTGGAGGAGTTTGGACTAGAGAGACCTGGATGTGTTTGGACTAGAGTGAGCTGGAGGAGTTTGCACTAGAGAGAACTGGAGGAGTTTGGACTATACAGAACTGGAGGAGTTTGGATTAGAGAGACCTGGATGTGTTTCGACTAGAGTGAGCTGGAGGACTTTGCACTAGAGAGAACTGGAGGAGTTTGGACTATACAGAAATGGAGGAGTTTGGACTACAGTGAACTGGAGGTGTTTGGGCTAGAGAGACCTGGAGGTGTTTGGACTAGAGAGAACTGGAGGGGTTTGGGCTTGCCAGAACTGGAGGTGTTTGGGCTAGAGAGACCTGGAGGTGTAAGGGCTAGAGAGAACTGGAGGTGTTTGGACTAGAGAGAACTCGAGGAGTTTGGACTAGAGAGACCTGGAGGTGTTTGGACTAGAGAGACCTTGAGGTGCTTGGACTAGAGAGACCTGGAGGTGTTTGGACTAGAGAGTACTGGGGAAGTTTGGACTAGAGACATCTAGAGGTGCTTGGACTAGAGAGAACTGGAGGTGCTTGGACTAGAGAAAACTCGAGAAGTTTGGACTAGAGAGATCAAGAGGTGTTAGGGCTAGAGAAAACTGGAGCTGTTTGGGCTAGAGAGAACTGGAGTTTTATTGGACTAGAGTTACCTGGAGGTGTTTGGAATGGAGAGAACTGGAGGTGTTTGGAATGGAGAGAACTGGAGGTGTTTGGAATGGAGAGAACTGGAGGTGTTTGGAATGGAGAGAACTGGAGGTGTTTGGAAGGGAGAGAACTGGAGGTGTTTGGAATGGAGAGAACTGGAGGTGTTTGGAATGGAGAGAACTGGAGGTGTTTGCACTAGAGAGACCTGGAGTTGTTTGGAATAGAGAGAACTGGAGGTGTTTGGGGTAGAGAGACCTGGAGGTGTTTGGACTAGAGAGACCTGGAGGTGTTTGGGGTAGAGAGACCTAGAGGTGTTTGGGCTAGAGAGACATGGAGGATTTTTGGACTAGAGAGAACTGGAGGTGTTTGGACTGGAGAGACCTTGAGGTGCTTGGACTAGAGAGACCTGGATGTGTTTGGACTAGAGAGAACTGGAGAAGTTTGGACTGGAGACACCTAAGGGTGTTTGGAATAGAGAGAACTGGAGGTGTTTGGAATAGAGAGAACTGGAGATTGTTGGGGTAGAGAGACCTGGAGGTGTTTGGACTAGAGAGAACTGGAGAAGTTTGGACTGGAGACACCTAGAGGTGTTTGGAATAGAGAGAAGTGGAGTTGTTTGGAATAGAGAAAGCTGGAGGTGTTTGGGCTAGAGAGACATGGAGGTGTTTAGGCTAGAGAGACCTGGAGGTGTTTCCATTAGAGAGAGCTGGAGTTGTTTGGAATAGAGAGAACTGGAGGTGTTTGGGGTAGAGTGACCTGGAGGTGTTTGGGTTAGAGAGACCTGCAGGTGTTTGGGCTAGAGAGACCTGGAGGTGTTTGGTCTAGACAGAACTGGAGGGGTTTGGGCTTGACAGAACTGGAGGTGTATGGGCTAGAGAGAACTGGAGGTGTTTGGACTAGAGAGACCTGGACGTGTTTGGGCTAGAGAGACCTGGAGGTTTTTTGGACTAGAGAGAACTGGACGTGTTTGGTCTGGAGAGACCTGGAGGTGATTGGACTAGAGAGACCTTGAGGTGCTTGGTCTAGAGAGACCTGGAGGTGTTTGGACTAGAGAGAACTGGAGAGGTTTGGACTAGAGACACCTAGAGGTGTTTGGAATAGAAGAACTGGAGGTGTTTGGAATAGAGAGAGCTGGAGGTGTTTGGGCTAGAGACAACTGAAGGAGTTTGGACTAGAGAGACCTGGAGGTGTTTGGACTAGAGAGAACTGGAAGGCTTTGGGATTGAGAGAACTGGAGGTGTTTGGGCTAGAGAGAACTGGAGGTGTTTGGACGAGAGAGACCTGGAGGAGTTTGGACTAGAGAGACCTGGAGGTGTTTGCACTAGAGAGAGCTGGAGTTGTTTGGAATAGAGAGAACTGGAGGTGTTTGGGTAGAGAGACCTGGAGGTGTTTGGACTAGAGAGACCTGGAGGTGTTTGGGGTAGAGAGACCTAGAGGTGTTTGGGCTAGAGAGACATGGAGGATTTTTGGACTAGAGAGAACTGGAGGTGTTTGGACTGGAGAGACCTTGAGGTGCTTGAACTAGAGAGACCTGGAGGTGTTTGGACTAGAGAGAACTGGAGTAGTTTGGACTAGAGACACCTAGAGGTGTTTGGACTAGAGAGAACTGGTGGTGTTTGGAATAGAGAGAGCTGGAGGTGTTTGGGCTAGAGAGACCTGTAGGTGTTTGGGATAGAGAGAACTGGAGGAGTTTGGACTAGAGAGATCTGGATGTGTTTGGACTAGAGAGAGCTGGAGTAGTTTGCACTAGAGAGAACTGGATGAGTTTGGACTAGAGAGAACTGGAGGTGTTTGGACTAGAGAGTCCTGGAGGTGATTTGGCTAGAGAGAGACCTGGAGGTGTTTGGGATTGAGAGAACTGGAGGGGTTTGGGATTGACAGAACTGGAGGTGTTTGGGCTAGAGAGAACTGGAGGTGTTTGGACTAGAGAGAGCTGGTGTTGTTTGGAATAGAGAGAACTGGAGTGGTTGTGGTAGAGAGATCTGGAGGTGTTTGGGCTAGAGAGAACTGGAGGTGTTTGGACTAGAGAGAACTGGAGGTGCTTGGGCTAGAGAGAACTGGAGGAGTTTGGACTAGAGAGACCTGGAAGTGTTTGGACTAGAGAGACCTGGAGGTGTTTAGACTAGAGAGACCTGGAGGTGTTTGGGCTAGAGAGACCTGGAGGAGTTTGGACTAGAGAGACCTGGAAGTGTTTGGACTAGAGAGACCTGGAGGTGTTTAGACTAGAGAGACCTGGAGGTGTTTGGACTAGAGTGAGCTGGACGTGTTGGGTCTAGAGAGACCTGGAGGAGTTTGGACTAGAGAGACCTGGATGTGTTTGGACTAGAGTGAGCTGGAGGAGTTTGCACTAGAGAGAACTGGAGGAGTTTGGACTATACAGAACTGGAGGAGTTTGGATTAGAGAGACCTGGGTGTGTTTCGACTAGAGTGAGCTGGAGGACTTTGCACTAGAGAGAACTGGAGGAGTTTGGACTATACAGAAATGGAGGAGTTTGGACTACAGAGAACTGGAGGTGTTTGGGCTAGAGAGACCTGGAGGTGTTTGGACTAGAGAGAACTGGAGGGGTTTGGGCTTTCCAGAACTGGAGGTGTTTGGGCTAGAGAGAACTGGAGGTGTTTGGACTAGAGAGACCTGGAGGTGTAAGGGCTAGAGAGAACTGGAGGTGTTTGGACTAGAGAGAACTCGAGGAGTTTGGACTAGAGAGACCTGGAGGTGTTTGGACTAGAGAGACCTTGAGGTGCTTGGACTAGAGAGACCTGGAGGTGTTTGGACTAGAGAGTACTGGGGAAGTTTGGACTAGAGACATCTAGAGGTGCTTGGACTAGAGAGAACTGGAGGTGCTTGGACTAGAGAAAACTCGAGAAGTTTGGACTAGAGAGACCAAGAGGTGTTAGGGCTAGAGAAAGCTGGAGCTGTTTGGGCTAGAGAGAACTGGAGTTTTATTGGACTAGAGTTACCTGGAGGTGTTTGGAATGGAGAGAACTGGAGGTGTTTGGAATGGAGAGAACTGGAGGTGTTTGGAATGGAGAGAACTGGAGGTGTTTGGAATGGAGAGAACTGGAGGTGTTTGGAAGGGAGAGAACTGGAGGTGTTTGGAATGGAGAGAACTGGAGGTGTTTGGAATGGAGAGAACTGGAGGTGTTTGCACTAGAGAGACCTGGAGTTGTTTGGAATAGAGAGAACTGGAGGTGTTTGGGGTAGAGAGACCTGGAGGTGTTTGGACTAGAGAGACCTGGAGGTGTTTGGGGTAGAGAGACCTAGAGGTGTTTGGGCTAGAGAGACATGGAGGATTTTTGGACTAGAGAGAACTGGAGGTGTTTGGACTGGAGAGACCTTGAGGTGCTTGGACTAGAGAGACCTGGATGTGTTTGGACTAGAGAGAACTGGAGTAGTTTGGACTAGAGAACCTAGAGGTGTTTGGACTAGAGAGAACTGGTGGTGTTTGGAATAGAGAGAGCTGGAGGTGTTTGGGCTAGAGAGACCTGTAGGTGTTTGGGATAGAGAGATCTGGAGGAGTTTGGACTAGAGAGAACTGGATGTGTTTGGACTAGAGAGAGCTGGAGTAGTTTGCACTAGAGAGAACTGGATGAGTTTGGACTAGAGAGAACTGGAGGTGTTTGGACTAGAGAGTCCTGGAGGTGTTTAGGCTAGAGAGACCTGGAGGTGTTTGGGCTTGAGAGAACTGGAGGGGTTTGGGCTTGACAGAACTGGAGGTGTTTGGGCTAGAGAGAACTGGAGGTGTTTGGACTAGAGGGAGCTGGAGTTGTTTGGAATAGAGAGAACTGGAGTGGTTGTGGTAGAGAGATCTGGAGGTGTTTGGGCTAGAGAGACCTGGAGGTGTTTGGGGTAGAGAGACCTGGGGGTGTTTGGGCTGGAGAGACCTGGAGGTGTTTGGACTCGAGAGACCTTGAGGTGCTTGGACTAGAGAGACCTGGAGGTGTTTGCACTAGAGAGAACTGGAGAAGTTTGGACTGGAGACACCTAAGGGTGTTTGGAATAGAGAGAACTGGAGGTGTTTGGAATAGAGAGAACTGGAGATTGTTGGGGTAGAGAGACCTGGAGGTGTTTGGACAAGAGAGAACTGGAGAAGTTTGGACTGGAGACACCTAGAGGTGTTTGGAATAGAGAGAACTGGAGTTGTTTGGAATAGAGAGAGCTGGAGGTGTTTGGGCTAGAGAGACATGGAGGTGTTTAAGCTAGAGAGACCTGGAGGTGTTTCCATTAGAGAGAGCTGGAGTTGTTTGGAATAGAGAGAACTGGAGGTGTTTGGGGTAGAGAGACCTGCAGGTGTTTGGGCTAGAGAGACCTGGAGGTGTTTGGTCTAGACAGAACTGGAGGGGTTTGGGCTTGACAGAACTGGAGGTGTATGGGCTAGAGAGAACTGGAGGTGTTTGGACTAGAGAGACCTGGACGTGTTTGGGCTAGAGAGACCTGGAGGTTTTTTGGACTAGAGAGAACTGGACGTGTTTGGTCTGGAGAGACCTGGAGGTGATTGGACTAGAGAGACCTTGAGGTGCTTGGTCTAGAGAGACCTGGAGGTGTTTGGACTAGAGAGAACTGGAGAGGTTTGGACTAGAGACACCTAGAGGTGTTTGGAATAGAAGAACTGGAGGTGTTTGGAATAGAGAGAGCTGGAGGTGTTTGGGCTAGAGAGAACTGAAGGAGTTTGGACTAGAGAGACCTGGAGGTGTTTGGACTAGAGAGAACTGGAAGGCTTTGCGATTGAGAGAACTGGAGGTGTTTGGGCTAGAGAGAACTGGAGGTGTTTGGACGAGAGAGACCTGGAGGAGTTTGGACTAGAGAGACCTGGAGGTGTTTGCACTAGAGAGAGCTGGAGTTGTTTGGAATAGAGAGAACTGGAGGTGTTTGGGTAGAGAGACCTGGAGGTGTTTGGACTAGAGAGACCTGGAGGTGTTTGGGGTAGAGAGACCTAGAGGTGTTTGGGCTAGAGAGACATGGAGGATTTTTGGACTAGAGAGAACTGGAGGTGTTTGGACTGGAGAGACCTTGAGGTGCTTGAACTAGAGAGACCTGGAGGTGTTTGGACTAGAGAGAACTGGAGTAGTTTGGACTAGAGACACCTAGAGGTGTTTGGACTAGAGAGAACTGGTGGTGTTTGGAATAGAGAGAGCTGGAGGTGTTTGGGCTAGAGAGACCTGTAGGTGTTTGGGATAGAGAGAACTGGAGGAGTTTGGACTAGAGAGATCTGGATGTGTTTGGACTAGAGAGAGCTGGAGTAGTTCGCACTAGAGAGAACTGGATGAGTTTGGACTAGAGAGAACTGGAGGTGTTTGGGATTGAGAGAACTGGAGGTGTTTGGAATGGAGAGAACTGGAGGTGTTTGGAATGGAGAGAACTGGAGGTGTTTGGAAGGGATAGAACTGGAGGTGTTTGGAATGGAGAGAACTGGAGGTGTTTGGAATGGAGAGAACTGGAGGTGTTTGCACTAGAGAGACCTGGAGTTGTTTGGAATAGAGAGAACTGGAGGTGTTTGGGGTAGAGAGACCTGGAGGTGTTTGGACTAGAGAGACCTGGAGGTGTTTGGGGTAGAGAGACCTAGAGGTGTTTGGGCTAGAGAGACATGGAGGATTTTTGGACTAGAGAGAACTGGAGGTGTTTGGACTGGAGAGACCTTGAGGTGCTTGGACTAGAGAGACCTGGATGTGTTTGCACTAGAGAGAACTGGAGAAGTTTGGACTGGAGACACCTAAGGGTGTTTGGAATAGAGAGAACTGGAGGTGTTTGGAATAGAGAGAACTGGAGATTGTTGGGGTAGAGAGACCTGGAGGTGTTTGGACTAGAGAGAACTGGAGAAGTTTGGACTGGAGACACCTAGAGGTGTTTGGAATAGAGAGAAGTGGAGTTGTTTGGAATAGAGAAAGCTGGAGGTGTTTGGGCTAGAGAGACATGGAGGTGTTTAGGCTAGAGAGACCTGGAGGTGTTTCCATTAGAGAGAGCTGGAGTTGTTTGGAATAGAGAGAACTGGAGGTGTTTGGGGTAGAGTGACCTGGAGGTGTTTGGGTTAGAGAGACCTGCAGGTGTTTGGGCTAGAGAGACCTGGAGGTGTTTGGTCTAGACAGAACTGGAGGGGTTTGGGCTTGACAGAACTGGAGGTGTATGGGCTAGAGAGAACTGGAGGTGTTTGGACTAGAGAGACCTGGACGTGTTTGGGCTAGAGAGACCTGGAGGTTTTTTGGACTAGAGAGAACTGGACGTGTTTGGTCTGGAGAGACCTGGAGGTGATTGGACTAGAGAGACCTTGAGGTGCTTGGTCTAGAGAGACCTGGAGGTGTTTGGACTAGAGAGAACTGGAGAGGTTTGGACTAGAGACACCTAGAGGTGTTTGGAATAGAAGAACTGGAGGTGTTTGGAATAGAGAGAGCTGGAGGTGTTTGGGCTAGAGAGAACTGAAGGAGTTTGGACTAGAGAGACCTGGAGGTGTTTGGACTAGAGAGAACTGGAAGGCTTTGCGATTGAGAGAACTGGAGGTGTTTGGGCTAGAGAGAACTGGAGGTGTTTGGACGAGAGAGACCTGGAGGAGTTTGGACTAGAGAGACCTGGAGGTGTTTGCACTAGAGAGAGCTGGAGTTGTTTGGAATAGAGAGAACTGGAGGTGTTTGGGTAGAGAGACCTGGAGGTGTTTGGACTAGAGAGACCCAGAGGTGTTTGGGCGAGAGAGACATGGAGGATTTTTGGACTAGAGAGAACTGGAGGTGTTTGGACTGGAGAGACCTTGAGGTGCTTGAACTAGAGAGACCTGGAGGTGTTTGGACTAGAGAGAACTGGAGTAGTTTGGACTAGAGACACCTAGAGGTGTTTGGACTAGAGAGAACTGGTGGTGTTTGGAATAGAGAGAGCTGGAGGTGTTTGGGCTAGAGAGACCTGTAGGTGTTTGGGATAGAGAGAACTGGAGGAGTTTGGACTAGAGAGATCTGGATGTGTTTGGACTAGAGAGAGCTGGAGTAGTTTGCACTAGAGAGAACTGGATGAGTTTGGACTAGAGAGAACTGGAGGTGTTTGGACTAGAGAGTCCTGGAGGTGATTTGGCTAGAGAGAGACCTGGAGGTGTTTGGGATTGAGAGAACTGGAGGGGTTTGGGATTGACAGAACTGGAGGTGTTTGGGCTAGAGAGAACTGGAGGTGTTTGGACTAGAGAGAGCTGGAGTTGTTTGGAATAGAGAGAACTGGAGTGGTTGTGGTAGAGAGATCTTGAGGTGTTTGGGCTAGAGAGAACTGGAGGCGTTTGGACTAGAGAGAACTGGAGGTGCTTGGGCTAGAGAGAACTGGAGGAGTTTGGACTAGAGAGACCTGGAGGAGTTTGGACTAGAGAGACCTGGAAGTGTTTGGACTAGAGAGACCTGGAGGTGTTTAGACTAGAGAGACCTGGAGCTGTTTGGACTAGAGTGAGCTGGACGTGTTGGGTCTAGAGAGACCTGGAGGAGTTTGGACTAGAGAGACCTGGATGTGTTTGGACTAGAGTGAGCTGGAGGAGTTTGCACTAGAGAGAACTGGAGGAGTTTGGACTATACAGAACTGGAGGAGTTTGGATTAGAGAGACCTGGATGTGTTTCGACTAGAGTGAGCTGGAGGACTTTGCACTAGAGAGAACTGGAGGAGTTTGGACTATACAGAAATGGAGGAGTTTGGACTACAGAGAACTGGAGGTGTTTGGGCTAGAGAGACCTGGAGGGGTTTGGGCTTGCCAGAACTGGAGGTGTTTGGGCTAGAGAGAACTGGAGGTGTTTGGACTAGAGAGACCTGGAGGTGTAAGGGCTAGAGAGAACTGGAGGTGTTTGGAATAGAGAGAACTCGAGGAGTTTGGACTAGAGAGACCTGGAGGTGTTTGGACTAGAGAGACCTTGAGGTGCTTGGACTAGAGAGACCTGGAGGTGTTTGGACTAGAGAGTACTGGGGAAGTTTGGACTAGAGACATCTAGAGGTGCTTGGACTAGAGAGAACTGGAGGTGCTTGGACTAGAGAAAACTCGAGAAGTTTGGACTAGAGAGACCAAGAGGTGTTAGGGCTAGAGAAAACTGGAGCTGTTTGGGCTAGAGAGAACTGGAGTTTTTTTGGACTAGAGTTACCTGGAGGTGTTTGGAATGGAGAGAACTGGAGGTGTTTGGAATGGAGAGAACTGGAGGTGTTTGGAATGGAGAGAACTGGAGGTGTTTGGAATGGAGAGAACTGGAGGTGTTTGGAAGGGAGAGAACTGGAGGTGTTTGGAATGGAGAGAACTGGAGGTGTTTGGAATGGAGAGAACTGGAGGTGTTTGCACTAGAGAGACCTGGAGTTGTTTGGAATAGAGAGAACAGGAGGTGTTTGGGGTAGAGAGACCTGGAGGTGTTTGGACTAGAGAGACCTGGAGGTGTTTGGGGTAGAGAGACCTAGAGGTGTTTGGGCTAGAGAGACATGGAGGATTTTTGGACTAGAGAGAACTGGAGGTGTTTGGACTGGAGAGACCTTGAGGTGCTTGGACTAGAGAGACCTGGATGTGTTTGGACTAGATAGAACTGGAGTAGTTTGGACAAGAGAACCTAGAGGTGTTTGGACTAGAGAGAACTGGTGGTGTTTGGAATAGAGAGAGCTGGAGGTGTTTGGGCTAGAGAGACCTAGAGGTGTTTGGGATAGAGAGAACTGGAGGAGTTTGGACTAGACAGAACTGGATGTGTTTGGACTAGAGAGAGCTGGAGTAGTTTGCACTAGAGAGAACTGGATGAGTTTGGACTAGAGAGAACTGGAGGTGTTTGGACTAGAGAGTCCTGGAGGTGTTTAGGCTAGAGAGACCTGGAGGTGTTTGGGCTTGAGAGAACTGGAGGGGTTTGGGCCCTGACAGAACTGGAGGTGTTTGGGCTAGAGAGAACTGGAGGTGTTTGGACTAGAGGGAGCTGGAGTTGTTTGGAATAGAGAGAACTGGAGTGGTTGTGGTAGAGAGATCTGGAGGTGTTTGGGCTAGAGAGACCTGGAGGTGCTTGGTCTAGAGAGACCTGGAGGTGTTTGGACTAGAGAGAACTGGAGAGGTTTGGACTAGAGACACCTAGAGGTGTTTGGAATAGAAGAACTGGAGGTGTTTGGAATAGAGAGAGCTGGAGGTGTTTGGGCTAGAGAGAACTGAAGGAGTTTGGACTAGAGAGACCTGGAGGTGTTTGGACTAGAGAGAACTGGAAGGCTTTGCGATTGAGAGAACTGGAGGTGTTTGGGCTAGAGAGAACTGGAGGTGTTTGGACGAGAGAGACCTGGAGGAGTTTGGACTAGAGAGACCTGGAGGTGTTTGCACTAGAGAGAGCTGGAGTTGTTTGGAATAGAGAGAACTGGAGGTGTTTGGGTAGAGAGACCTGGAGGTGTTTGGACTAGAGAGACCTGGAGGTGTTTGGGGTAGAGAGACCTAGAGGTGTTTGGGCTAGAGAGACATGGAGGATTTTTGGACTAGAGAGAACTGGAGGTGTTTGGACTGGAGAGACCTTGAGGTGCTTGAACTAGAGAGACCTGGAGGTGTTTGGACTAGAGAGAACTGGAGTAGTTTGGACTAGAGACACCTAGAGGTGTTTGGACTAGAGAGAACTGGTGGTGTTTGGAATAGAGAGAGCTGGAGGTGTTTGGGCTAGAGAGACCTGTAGGTGTTTGGGATAGAGAGAACTGGAGGAGTTTGGACTAGAGAGATCTGGATGTGTTTGGACTAGAGAGAGCTGGAGTAGTTTGCACTAGAGAGAACTGGATGAGTTTGGACTAGAGAGAACTGGAGGTGTTTGGACTAGAGAGTCCTGGAGGTGTTTAGGCTAGAGAGACCTGGAGGTGTTTGGGCTTGAGAGAACTGGAGGGGTTTGGGCCCTGACAGAACTGGAGGTGTTTGGGCTAGAGAGAACTGGAGGTGTTTGGACTAGAGGGAGCTGGAGTTGTTTGGAATAGAGAGAACTGGAGTGGTTGTGGTAGAGAGATCTGGAGGTGTTTGGGCTAGAGAGACCTGGAGGTGCTTGGTCTAGAGAGACCTGGAGGTGTTTGGACTAGAGAGAACTGGAGAGGTTTGGACTAGAGACACCTAGAGGTGTTTGGAATAGAAGAACTGGAGGTGTTTGGAATAGAGAGAGCTGGAGGTGTTTGGGCTAGAGAGAACTGAAGGAGTTTGGACTAGAGAGACCTGGAGGTGTTTGGACTAGAGAGAACTGGAAGGCTTTGGGATTGAGAGAACTGGAGGTGTTTGGGCTAGAGAGAACTGGAGGTGTTTGGACTAGAGGGAGCTGGAGTTGTTTGGAATAGAGAGAACTGGAGTGGTTGTGGTAGAGAGATCTGGAGGTGTTTGGGCTAGAGAGACCTGGAGGTGTTTGGGGTAGAGAGACCTGGGGGTGTTTGGGCTGGAGAGACCTGGAGGTGTTTGGACTCGAGAGACCTTGAGGTGCTTGGACTAGAGAGACCTGGAGGTGTTTGCACTAGAGAGAACTGGAGAAGTTTGGACTGGAGACACCTAAGGGTGTTTGGAATAGAGAGAACTGGAGGTGTTTGGAATAGAGAGAACTGGAGATTGTTGGGGTAGAGAGACCTGGAGGTGTTTGGACAAGAGAGAACTGGAGAAGTTTGGACTGGAGACACCTAGAGGTGTTTGGAATAGAGAGAACTGGAGTTGTTTGGAATAGAGAGAGCTGGAGGTGTTTGGGCTAGAGAGACATGGAGGTGTTTAGGCTAGAGAGACCTGGAGGTGTTTCCATTAGAGAGAGCTGGAGTTGTTTGGAATAGAGAGAACTGGAGGTGTTTGGGGTAGAGAGACCTGCAGGTGTTTGGGCTAGAGAGACCTGGAGGTGTTTGGTCTAGACAGAACTGGAGGGGTTTGGGCTTGACAGAACTGGAGGTGTATGGGCTAGAGAGAACTGGAGGTGTTTGGACTAGAGAGACCTGGACGTGTTTGGGCTAGAGAGACCTGGAGGTTTTTTGGACTAGAGAGAACTGGACGTGTTTGGTCTGGAGAGACCTGGAGGTGATTGGACTAGAGAGACCTTGAGGTGCTTGGTCTAGAGAGACCTGGAGGTGTTTGGACTAGAGAGAACTGGAGAGGTTTGGACTAGAGACACCTAGAGGTGTTTGGAATAGAAGAACTGGAGGTGTTTGGAATAGAGAGAGCTGGAGGTGTTTGGGCTAGAGAGAACTGAAGGAGTTTGGACTAGAGAGACCTGGAGGTGTTTGGACTAGAGAGAACTGGAAGGCTTTGCGATTGAGAGAACTGGAGGTGTTTGGGCTAGAGAGAACTGGAGGTGTTTGGACGAGAGAGACCTGGAGGAGTTTGGACTAGAGAGACCTGGAGGTGTTTGCACTAGAGAGAGCTGGAGTTGTTTGGAATAGAGAGAACTGGAGGTGTTTGGGTAGAGAGACCTGGAGGTGTTTGGACTAGAGAGACCTGGAGGTGTTTGGGGTAGAGAGACCTAGAGGTGTTTGGGCTAGAGAGACATGGAGGATTTTTGGACTAGAGAGAACTGGAGGTGTTTGGACTGGAGAGACCTTGAGGTGCTTGAACTAGAGAGACCTGGAGGTGTTTGGACTAGAGAGAACTGGAGTAGTTTGGACTAGAGACACCTAGAGGTGTTTGGACTAGAGAGAACTGGTGGTGTTTGGAATAGAGAGAGCTGGAGGTGTTTGGGCTAGAGAGACCTGTAGGTGTTTGGGATAGAGAGAACTGGAGGAGTTTGGACTAGAGAGATCTGGATGTGTTTGGACTAGAGAGAGCTGGAGTAGTTCGCACTAGAGAGAACTGGATGAGTTTGGACTAGAGAGAACTGGAGGTGTTTGGGATTGAGAGAACTGGAGGTGTTTGGAATGGAGAGAACTGGAGGTGTTTGGAATGGAGAGAACTGGAGGTGTTTGGAAGGGAGAGAACTGGAGGTGTTTGGAATGGAGAGAACTGGAGGTGTTTGGAATGGAGAGAACTGGATGTGTTTGCACTAGAGAGACCTGGAGTTGTTTGGAATAGAGAGAACTGGAGGTGTTTGGGGTAGAGAGACCTGGAGGTGTTTGGACTAGAGAGACCTGGAGGTGTTTGGGGTAGAGGGACCTAGAGGTGTTTGGGCTAGAGAGACATGGAGGATTTTTGGACTAGAGAGAACTGGAGGTGTTTGGACTGGAGAGACCTTGAGGTGCTTGGACTAGAGAGACCTGGATGTGATTGGACTAGAGAGAACTGGAGAAGTTTGGACTGGAGACACCTAAGGCTGTTTGGAATAGAGAGAACTGGAGGTGTTTGGAATAGAGAGAACTGGAGATTGTTGGGGTTGAGAGACCTGGAGGTGTTTGGACTAGAGAGAACTGGAGAAGTTTGGACTGGAGACACCTAGAGGTGTTTGGAATAGAGAGAACTGGAGTTGTTTGGAATAGAGAAAGCTGGAGGTGTTTGGGCTAGAGAGACATGGAGGTGTTTAGGCTAGAGAGACCTGGAGGTGTTTCCATTAGAGAGAGCTGGAGTTGTTTGGAATAGAGAGAACTGGAGGTGTTTGGGGTAGAGTGACCTGGAGGTGTTTGGGTTAGAGAGACCTGCAGGTGTTTGGGCTAGAGAGACCTGGAGGTGTTTGGTCTAGACAGAACTGGAGGGGTTTGGGCTTGACAGAACTGGAGGTGTATGGGCTAGAGAGAACTGGAGGTGTTTGGACTAGAGAGACCTGGACGTGTTTGGGCTAGAGAGACCTGGAGGTTTTTTGGACTAGAGAGAACTGGACGTGTTTGGTCTGGAGAGACCTGGAGGTGATTGGACTAGAGAGACCTTGAGGTGCTTGGTCTAGAGAGACCTGGAGGTGTTTGGACTAGAGAGAACTGGAGAGGTTTGGACTAGAGACACCTAGAGGTGTTTGGAATAGAAGAACTGGAGGTGTTTGGAATAGAGAGAGCTGGAGGTGTTTGGGCTAGAGAGAACTGAAGGAGTTTGGACTAGAGAGACCTGGAGGTGTTTGGACTAGAGAGAACAGGAAGGCTTTGGGATTGAGAGAACTGGAGGTGTTTGGGCTAGAGAGAACTGGAGGTGTTTGGACGAGAGAGACCTGGAGGAGTTTGGACTAGAGAGACCTGGAGGTGTTTGCACTAGAGAGAGCTGGAGTTGTTTGGAATAGAGAGAACTGGAGGTGTTTGGGTAGAGAGACCTGGAGGTGTTTGGACTAGAGAGACCTAGAGGTGTTTGGGCGAGAGAGACATGGAGGATTTTTGGACTAGAGAGAACTGGAGGTGTTTGGACTGGAGAGACCTTGAGGTGCTTGAACTAGAGAGACCTGGAGGTGTTTGGACTAGAGAGAACTGGAGTAGTTTGGACTAGAGACACCTAGAGGTGTTTGGACTAGAGAGAACTGGTGGTGTTTGGAATAGAGAGAGCTGGAGGTGTTTGGGCTAGAGAGACCTGTAGGTGTTTGGGATAGAGAGAACTGGAGGAGTTTGGACTAGAGAGATCTGGATGTGTTTGGACTAGAGAGAGCTGGAGTAGTTTGCACTAGAGAGAACTGGATGAGTTTGGACTAGAGAGAACTGGAGGTGTTTGGACTAGAGAGTCCTGGAGGTGATTTGGCTAGAGAGAGACCTGGAGGTGTTTGGGATTGAGAGAACTGGAGGGGTTTGGGATTGACAGAACTGGAGGTGTTTGGGCTAGAGAGAACTGGAGGTGTTTGGACTAGAGAGAGCTGGAGTTGTTTGGAATAGAGAGAACTGGAGTGGTTGTGGTAGAGAGATCTTGAGGTGTTTGGGCTAGAGAGAACTGGAGGCGTTTGGACTAGAGAGAACTGGAGGTGCTTGGGCTAGAGAGAACTGGAGGAGTTTGGACTAGAGAGACCTGGAGGAGTTTGGACTAGAGAGACCTGGAAGTGTTTGGACTAGAGAGACCTGGAGGTGTTTAGACTAGAGAGACCTGGAGCTGTTTGGACTAGAGTGAGCTGGACGTGTTGGGTCTAGAGAGACCTGGAGGAGTTTGGACTAGAGAGACCTGGATGTGTTTGGACTAGAGTGAGCTGGAGGAGTTTGCACTAGAGAGAACTGGAGGAGTTTGGACTATACAGAACTGGAGGAGTTTGGATTAGAGAGACCTGGATGTGTTTCGACTAGAGTGAGCTGGAGGACTTTGCACTAGAGAGAACTGGAGGAGTTTGGACTATACAGAAATGGAGGAGTTTGGACTACAGAGAACTGGAGGTGTTTGGGCTAGAGAGACCTGGAGGTGTTTGGACTAGAGAGAACTGGAGGGGTTTGGGCTTGCCAGAACTGGAGGTGTTTGGGCTAGAGAGAACTGGAGGTGTTTGGACTAGAGAGACCTGGAGGTGTAAGGGCTAGAGAGAACTGGAGGTGTTTTGACTAGAGAGAACTCGAGGAGTTTGGACTAGAGAGACCTGGAGGTGTTTGGACTAGAGAGACCTTGAGGTGCTTGGACTAGAGAGACCTGGAGGTGTTTGGACTAGAGAGTACTGGGGAAGTTTGGACTAGAGACATCTAGAGGTGCTTGGACTAGAGAGAACTGGAGGTGCTTGGACTAGAGAAAACTCGAGAAGTTTGGACTAGAGAGACCAAGAGGTGTTAGGGCTAGAGAAAACTGGAGCTGTTTGGGCTAGAGAGAACTGGAGTTTTTTTGGACTAGAGTTACCTGGAGGTGTTTGGAATGGAGAGAACTGGAGGTGTTTGGAATGGAGAGACCTGGAGGTGTTTGGAATGGAGAGAACTGGAGGTGTTTGGAATGGAGAGAACTGGAGGTGTTTGGAAGGGAGAGAACTGGAGGTGTTTGGAATGGAGAGAACTGGAGGTGTTTGGAATGGAGAGAACTGGAGGTGTTTGCACTAGAGAGACCTGGAGTTGTTTGGAATAGAGAGAACAGGAGGTGTTTGGGGTAGAGAGACCTGGAGGTGTTTGGACTAGAGAGACCTGGAGGTGTTTGGGGTAGAGAGACCTAGAGGTGTTTGGGCTAGAGAGACATGGAGGATTTTTGGACTAGAGAGAACTGGAGGTGTTTGGACTGGAGAGACCTTGAGGTGCTTGGACTAGAGAGACCTGGATGTGTTTGGACTAGAGAGAACTGGAGTAGTTTGGACAAGAGAACCTAGAGGTGTTTGGACTAGAGAGAACTGGTGGTGTTTGGAATAGAGAGAGCTGGAGGTGTTTGGGCTAGAGAGACCTGTAGGTGTTTGGGATAGAGAGAACTGGAGGAGTTTGGACTAGACAGAACTGGATGTGTTTGGACTAGAGAGAGCTGGAGTAGTTTGCACTAGAGAGAACTGGATGAGTTTGGACTAGAGAGAACTGGAGGTGTTTGGACTAGAGAGTCCTGGAGGTGTTTAGGCTAGAGAGACCTGGAGGTGTTTGGGCTTGAGAGAACTGGAGGGGTTTGGGCTTGACAGAACTGGAGGTGTTTGGGCTAGAGAGAACTGGAGGTGTTTGGACTAGAGGGAGCTGGAGTTGTTTGGAATAGAGAGAACTGGAGTGGTTGTGGTAGAGAGATCTGGAGGTGTTTGGGCTAGAGAGACCTGGAGGTGCTTGGTCTAGAGAGACCTGGAGGTGTTTGGACTAGAGAGAACTGGAGAGGTTTGGACTAGAGACACCTAGAGGTGTTTGGAATAGAAGAACTGGAGGTGTTTGGAATAGAGAGAGCTGGAGGTGTTTGGGCTAGAGAGAACTGAAGGAGTTTGGACTAGAGAGACCTGGAGGTGTTTGGACTAGAGAGAACTGGAAGGCTTTGGGATTGAGAGAACTGGAGGTGTTTGGGCTAGAGAGAACTGGAGGTGTTTGGACGAGAGAGACCTGGAGGAGTTTGGACTAGAGAGACCTGGAGGTGTTTGCACTAGAGAGAGCTGGAGTTGTTTGGAATAGAGAGAACTGGAGGTGTTTGGGTAGAGAGAACTGGTGGTGTTTGGAATAGAGAGAGCTGGAGGTGTTTGGGCTAGAGAGACCTAGAGGTGTTTGGGCTAGAGAGACATGGAGGAGTTTGGACTAGAGAGATCTGGATGTGTTTGGACTAGAGAGAGCTGGAGTAGTTTGCACTAGAGAGAACTGGATGAGTTTGGACTAGAGAGAACTGGAGGTGTTTGGACTAGAGAGTCCTGGAGGTGTTTAGGCTAGAGAGACCTGGAGGTGTTTGGGCTTGAGAGAACTGGAGGGGTTTGGGCCCTGACAGAACTGGAGGTGTTTGGGCTAGAGAGAACTGGAGGTGTTTGGACTAGAGGGAGCTGGAGTTGTTTGGAATAGAGAGAACTGGAGTGGTTGTGGTAGAGAGATCTGGAGGTGTTTGGGCTAGAGAGACCTGGAGGTGCTTGGTCTAGAGAGACCTGGAGGTGTTTGGACTAGAGAGAACTGGAGAGGTTTGGACTAGAGACACCTAGAGGTGTTTGGAATAGAAGAACTGGAGGTGTTTGGAATAGAGAGAGCTGGAGGTGTTTGGGCTAGAGAGAACTGAAGGAGTTTGGACTAGAGAGACCTGGAGGTGTTTGGACTAGAGAGAACTGGAAGGCTTTGCGATTGAGAGAACTGGAGGTGTTTGGGCTAGAGAGAACTGGAGGTGTTTGGACGAGAGAGACCTGGAGGAGTTTGGACTAGAGAGACCTGGAGGTGTTTGCACTAGAGAGAGCTGGAGTTGTTTGGAATAGAGAGAACTGGAGGTGTTTGGGTAGAGAGACCTGGAGGTGTTTGGACTAGAGAGACCTGGAGGTGTTTGGGGTAGAGAGACCTAGAGGTGTTTGGGCTAGAGAGACATGGAGGATTTTTGGACTAGAGAGAACTGGAGGTGTTTGGACTGGAGAGACCTTGAGGTGCTTGAACTAGAGAGACCTGGAGGTGTTTGGACTAGAGAGAACTGGAGTAGTTTGGACTAGAGACACCTAGAGGTGTTTGGACTAGAGAGAACTGGTGGTGTTTGGAATAGAGAGAGCTGGAGGTGTTTGGGCTAGAGAGACCTGTAGGTGTTTGGGATAGAGAGAACTGGAGGAGTTTGGACTAGAGAGATCTGGATGTGTTTGGACTAGAGAGAGCTGGAGTAGTTTGCTCTAGAGAGAACTGGATGAGTTTGGACTAGAGAGAACTGGAGGTGTTTGGACTAGAGAGTCCTGGAGGTGATTTGGCTAGAGAGAGACCTGGAGGTGTTTGGGATTGAGAGAACTGGAGGGGTTTGGGATTGACAGAACTGGAGGTGTTTGGGCTAGAGAGAACTGGAGGTGTTTGGACTAGAGAGAGCTGGAGTTGTTTGGAATAGAGAGAACTGGAGTGGTTGTGGTAGAGAGATCTGGAGGTGTTTGGGCTAGAGAGAACTGGAGGTGTTTGGACTAGAGAGAACTGGAGGTGCTTGGGCTAGAGAGAACTGGAGGAGTTTGGAATAGAGAGAACTGGAGTTGTTTGGAATAGAGAGAGCTGGAGGTGTTTGGGCTAGAGAGACATGGAGGTGTTTAGGCTAGAGAGACCAGGAGGTGTTTCCATTAGAGAGAGCTGGAGTTGTTTGGAATAGAGAGAACTGGAGGTGTTTGGGGTAGAGTGACCTGGAGGTGTTTGGGTTAGAGAGACCTGCAGGTGTTTGGGCTAGAGAGACCTGGAGGTGTTTGGTCTAGACAGAACTGGAGGGGTTTGGGCTTGACAGAACTGGAGATGTATGGGCTAGAGAGAACTGGAGGTGTTTGGACTAGAGAGACCTGGATGTGTTTGGGCTAGAGAGACCTGGAGGTTTTTTGGACTAGAGAGAACTGGACGTGTTTGGTCTGGAGAGACCTGGAGGTGATTGGACTAGAGAGACCTTGAGGTGCTTGGTCTAGAGAGACCTGGAGGTGTTTGGACTAGAGAGAACTGGAGAGGTTTGGACTAGAGACACCTAGAGGTGTTTGGAATAGAAGAACTGGAGGTGTTTGGAATAGAGAGAGCTGGAGGTGTTTGGGCTAGAGAGAACTGAAGGAGTTTGGACTAGAGAGACCTGGAGGTGTTTGGACTAGAGAGAACTGGAAGGCTTTGCGATTGAGAGAACTGGAGGTGTTTGGGCTAGAGAGAACTGGAGGTGTTTGGACGAGAGAGACCTGGAGGAGTTTGGACTAGAGAGACCTGGAGGTGTTTGCACTAGAGAGAGCTGGAGTTGTTTGGAATAGAGAGAACTGGAGGTGTTTGGGTAGAGAGACCTGGAGGTGTTTGGACTAGAGAGACCTGGAGGTGTTTGGGGTAGAGAGACCTAGAGGTGTTTGGGCTAGAGAGACATGGAGGATTTTTGGACTAGAGAGAACTGGAGGTGTTTGGACTGGAGAGACCTTGAGGTGCTTGAACTAGAGAGACCTGGAGGTGTTTGGACTAGAGAGAACTGGAGTAGTTTGGACTAGAGACACCTAGAGGTGTTTGGACTAGAGAGAACTGGTGGTGTTTGGAATAGAGAGAGCTGGAGGTGTTTGGGCTAGAGAGACCTGTAGGTGTTTGGGATAGAGAGAACTGGAGGAGTTTGGACTAGAGAGATCTGGATGTGTTTGGACTAGAGAGAGCTGGAGTAGTTTGCACTAGAGAGAACTGGATGAGTTTGGACTAGAGAGAACTGGAGGTGTTTGGACTAGAGAGTCCTGGAGGTGATTTGGCTAGAGAGAGACCTGGAGGTGTTTGGGATTGAGAGAACTGGAGGGGTTTGGGATTGACAGAACTGGAGGTGTTTGGGCTAGAGAGAACTGGAGGTGTTTGGACTAGAGAGAGCTGGAGTTGTTTGGAATAGAGAGAACTGGAGTGGTTGTGGTAGAGAGATCTGGAGGTGTTCGGGCTAGAGAGAACTGGAGGTGTTTGGACTAGAGAGAACTGGAGGTGCTTGGGCTAGAGAGAACTGGAGGAGTTTGGACTAGAGAGACCTGGAGGAGTTTGGACTAGAGAGACCTGGAAGTGTTTGGACTAGAGAGACCTGGAGGTGTTTAGACTAGAGAGACCTGGAGGTGTTTGGACTAGAGTGAGCTGGACGTGTTGGGTCTAGAGAGACCTGGAGGAGTTTGGACTAGAGAGACCTGGATGTGTTTGGACTAGAGTGAGCTGGAGGAGTTTGCACTAGAGAGAACTGGAGGAGTTTGGACTATACAGAACTGGAGGAGTTTGGATTAGAGAGACCTGGATGTGTTTCGACTAGAGTGAGCTGGAGGACTTTGCACTAGAGAGAACTGGAGGAGTTTGGACTATACAGAAATGGAGGAGTTTGGACTACAGAGAACTGGAGGTGTTTGGGCTAGAGAGACCTGGAGGTGTTTGGACTAGAGAGAACTGGAGGGGTTTGGGCTTGCCAGAACTGGAGGTGTTTGGGCTAGAGAGAACTGGAGGTGTTTGGACTAGAGAGACCTGGAGGTGTAAGGGCTAGAGAGAACTGGAGGTGTTTGGACTAGAGAGAACTCGAGGAGTTTGGACTAGAGAGACCTGGAGGTGTTTGGACTAGAGAGACCTTGAGGTGCTTGGACTAGAGAGACCTGGAGGTGTTTGGACTAGAGAGTACTGGGGAAGTTTGGACTAGAGACATCTAGAGGTGCTTGGACTAGAGAGAACTGGAGGTGCTTGGACTAGAGAAAACTCGAGAAGTTTGGACTAGAGAGACCAAGAGGTGTTAGGGCTAGAGAAAACTGGAGCTGTTTGGGATTGAGAGAACTGGAGTTTTTTTGGACTAGAGTTACCTGGAGGTGTTTGGAATGGAGAGAACTGGAGGTGTTTGGAATGGAGAGAACTGGAGGTGTTTGGAATGGAGAGAACTGGAGGTGTTTGGAATGGAGAGAACTGGAGGTGTTTGGAAGGGAGAGAACTGGAGGTGTTTGGAATGGAGAGAACTGGAGGTGTTTGGAATGGAGAGAACTGGAGGTGTTTGCACTAGAGAGACCTGGAGTTGTTTGGAATAGAGAGAACTGGAGGTGTTTGGGGTAGAGAGACCTTGAGGTGTTTGGACTAGAGAGACCTGGAGGTGTTTGGGGTAGAGAGACCTAGAGGTGTTTGGGCTAGAGAGACATGGAGGATTTTTGGACTAGAGAGACCTGGAGGTGTTTGGTCTAGACAGAACTGGAGCGGTTTGGTCTTGACAGAACTGGAGGGGTTTGGGCTTGACAGAACTGGAGGTGTATGGGCTAGAGAGAACTGGAGGTGTTTGGACTAGAGAGACCTGGACGTGTTTGGGCTAGAGAGACCTGGAGGTTTTTTGGACTAGAGAGAACTGGACGTGTTTGGTCTGGAGAGACCTGGAGGTGATTGGACTAGAGAGACCTTGAGGTGCTTGGTCTAGAGAGACCTGGAGGTGTTTGGACTAGAGAGAACAGGATGTGTTTTGGCTAGAGAGACTGGAGGTGTTTGGACTGGAGACACCTGTAGGAGTTTGGACTGGAGAGATCTTGAGGTGTTTTGAATGGAGAGAACTGGAGGTGTATGGAATGGAGAGAACTGGAAGTGTTTGGAATGGAGAGAACTGGATGTGCTTGGAATGGAGAGAACTGGAGGTGTTTGGAATGGAGAGAACTGGAGGAGTTTGGACTAGTGAGAGCTGGAGGTGTTTGGACTAGAGAGAGCTTAGGTGTTTGGACTAGAGAGAGCTGGAGGTGTTTGGACTATAGAGGCCTGGAGGTGTTTGGACTACATAGAACTGGAGGTGAATGGACTAGAGATAACTGGGGGTGTTTGGACTAGAGAGAACTTGAGGTGTTTGGACTAGAGAGAACTGGAGGTGTTTGGACTAGAGAGACCTGGAGGTGTTTGGATTAGAGAGAACTGGAGTTGTTTGGACTAGAGAGAGCTGGAGGAGTTTGGACTAGAGTGAACAGGAGGAGTTTGGACTAGTGAGAACTGGAGATGTTTGGACTAGTGAGACGTGGAGGTGTTTGGACTAGGGCGAACTGGAGAAATTTGGACTGGAGGCACTTAGAGGTGTTTGGATAGCAGAGAACTGGAGAAGTTTGAACTAGTGAGAACTGGAGGGGTTTGGACTAGAGAGACCTCGGGGTGTTTGTACTATAGAGACCTGGAGGTGATTGGTCTAGAGAGACCTGGAGGTGTTTGGACTAGAGAGAACTGGAGGTGTTTGGCCTAAAGAGAACTGGAGGTGTTCGGACTAGAGAGAACAGGAGGTGTTTGGACTAGAGGGACCTGGAGGTGTTTGGACTAGAGAGGGCTGGAGGAGTTTGGTCTAGAGAGAACTGGAGGAGTTTGGAGTAGAGAGAACTGGAGGTGTTTGGCCTAGAGAGAACTGGAGGTGTTTGGACTAGAGAGAGCTGGAGGAGTTTGGACTAGAGTGAACTGTAGGAGTTTGGACTAGTGAGAACTGGAGGGGTTTGGACTAGAGAGACCTGGAGGTGTTTGGACTAGAGAGAGCTGGAGGTGCTTGGACTAGAGGGACCTGGAGGTGTTTCGACTAGAGAGAACTGGAGGTGTTTGGACTAGAGAGCCCTGGAGGTGTTTGGACGAGAGAGAACTGAAGGAGTTTGGACGAGTGAGAAATGGAGGTGTTTGGACGAGAGAGACCTGGAGGTGTTGGGCTAGGGAGACCTGGAGGTGTTTGGACTAGAGAGAACTGGATGTGTTTGGGCTAAAGAGAACTGGAGGTGTTTGGACTAGAGAGAACAGGAGGTGTTTGGACTAGAGGGACCTGGAGGTGTTTGGACTAGAGAGAGCTGGAGGAGTTTGGTCTAGAGAGAACTGGAGGAGTTTGGAGTAGAGAGAACTGGAGGTGTTTGGCCTAGAGAGAACTGGAGGTGTTTGGACTAGAGAGAGCTGGAGGAGTTTGGACTAGAGTAAACTGGAGGAGTTTGGACTAGTGAGACCTGGAGGTGTTTGGACTAGAGAGAGCTGGAGGTGCTTGGACTAGAGGGACCTGGAGGTGTTTCGACTAGAGAGAACTGGAGGTGTTTGGACTAGAGAGCCCTGGAGGTGTTTGGACGACAGAGAACTGAAGGAGTTTGGATGAGTGAGAAATGGAGGTGTTTGGACGAGAGAGACCTGGAGGTGTTGGGCTAGGGAGACCTGGAGTTGTTTGGACTAGAGGGAACTGGAGGTGTTTGGTCCAGAGAGACGTGGAGGTGTTTGGACTAGAGAGAACTGGAGGTCTCTTGTCAAGAGAGACCTGGAGGTGTTTGGGCTATAGAGATCCGGAGGTGTTTGGACCAGAGAGAACTGGAGATGTTTGGGCTAGAGAGAACTGGAGGTGTTTGGACTAGAGAGAACTGGAGGTGTTAAGACGAGAGAGACCTGGAGTTGTTTCGGCTAGAGAGAACTGGAGGTGTTTGGATTAGAGATAACTGGAGGTGTTTGGACAAGAGAGACCTGGATGTGTTGGGGTAGAGAGACCTGGAGGTGTTTGGGCTAGAGAGAACTGGAGGTTTTTTGGACTAGAGATAACTGGAGGTGTTTGGGCTAGCGAGAACTGGAGGAGTTTGGACTAGAGAGACCAGGAGGTGTTAGTGTTAGATAAAACTGGAGTTGTTTGGGCTAGAGAAACCTGGAGGAGTTTGAACTAGAGAGAACTGGAGGAGTTTGAAATAGAGAGACCTGGAGGTGCTTGGACTAGAGAGAGCTGGAGGAGTTTGGACTACAGAGAACTGGAGGTTTTTGGACTAGAGAGAACTGGAGGTGTTTGGACTAGAGAGACCTGGAGGTGTTTCAGCTAGAGAGAACTGGAGGTGTTTGGAGTAGAGAGACCTGGAGGTGTTTGGACTAGAGAGAACTGGAGGTTTTTGGACTCGAGAGAACTGGACGTGCTTGGGCTAGAGAGAACTGGAGGTGTTTGGACTAGAGAGAACTGAGGGTGTATGGGCTAGAGAGACCTGGAGGTGTTTGGACTAGAGAGAACTGGAGCAGTTTGAACTAGAGAGAAGTGGAGGAGTTTGGACTAGAGAGAACTGGAGTTGTTAGGACTAGATAGACCTGGAGTTGTTTCGGCTAGAGAGAACTGGAGGAGTTTGGACTTGAGAGCCGTGGAGGTATTTGGACGAGAGAGAACTGGATGAGTTTGGACGAGTGAGAAATGGAGGTATTTGGACTAGAGAGACCTGGAGGTGTTGGGCTAGGGAGACCTGGAGGTGTTTGGACTAGAGAGCCGTGGAGGTATTTGGACGAGAGAGAACTGGATAAGTTTGGATGAGTGAGAAATGGAGGTATTTGGACTAGAGAGACCTGGAGGTGTTGGGCTAGGGAGACCTGGAGGTGTTTGGACTAGAGAGAACTGGAGATATTTGGACTAGAGAGAACTGGATGTGTTTGGACCAGAGTGACCTGGAGGTGTTTGGACTAGAGAGAACTGGAGGTGTTTGTACCAGAGAAACCTGGAGGTATATGGACTAGAGAGACCTGGAGGTGTTTGGGCTAGAAAGAACTGGAGGTGTTTGGGCTACAGAGAACTGTAGGTGTTTGGACTAGAGAGAACTGGAGGTGCTTGGGCTAGAGAGAACTGGAGGTGTTTGGACTAGAGAGAACTGGAGGTGTATGGGCTAGAGAGACCTGGAGGTGTTTGACTAGAGAGAACTGGAGGAGTTTGAACTAGAGAGAAGTGGAGGAGTTTGGACTAGAGAGAACTGGAGGTGTTAAGACGAGAGAGACCTGGAGTTGTTTCGGCTAGAGAGAACTGGAGGTGTTTGGATTAGAGATAACTGGAGGTGTTTGGACTAGAGAGACCTGGATGTGTTTGGGGTAGTGAGACCTGGAGGTGTTTGGGCTAGAGAGAACTGGAGGTTTTTTGGACTAGAGATAACTGGAGGTGTTTGGGCTAGAGAGAACTGGAGGAGTTTGGACTAGAGAGACCAGGAGGTGTTAGTGTTAGATAAAACTGGAGTTGTTTGGGCTAGAGAAACCTGGAGGAGTTTGAACTAGAGAGAACTGGAGGAGTTTGAAATAGAGAGACCTGGAGGTGCTTGGACTAGAGAGAGCTGGAGGAGTTTGGACTACAGAAGACTGGAGGTTTTTGGACAAGAGAGAACTGGAGGTGTTTGGACTAGAGAAACCTGGAGGTGTTTCAGCTAGAGAGAACTGGAGGTGTTTGGAGTAGAGAGACCTGGAGGTGTTTGGACTAGAGAGAACTGGAGGTTTTTGGACTCGAGAGAACTGGATGTGCTTGGGCTAGAGAGAACTGGAGGTGTTTGGACTAGAGAGAACTGAGGGTGTATGGGCTAGAGAGATCTGGAGGTGTTTGGACTAGAGAGAACTGGAGCAGTTTGAACTAGAGAGAAGTGGAGGAGTTTGGACTAGAGAGAACTGGAGGTGTTAGGACTAGATAGACCTGGAGTTGTTTCGGCTAGAGAGAACTGGAGGAGTTTGGACTAGAGAGACCTGGAGATGTATGGACTAGAGAGACCAGGAGGTGTTTGGGGTAGAGAGACCTGGAGGTGTTGGACTAGAGAGAACTGGAGTTGTTTGGGGTAGAGAGACCTGGAGGTTTTTGGGCTAGCGAGAACTGGAGGTTTTTTGGACTAGAGATAACTGGAGATGTTTGGACTGGAGAGACCTGGAGTTGTTTGGACTAGAGAGACCTAGAGGTGTCTGGACTAGAGAGTACTGGAGGTGCTTGGAATAGAGAGAGCTGGAGGTGTTTGAGCTAGAGAGACCTGGAGGTGTTTGGGCTAGAGAGAACTGAAGGAGTTTGGACTAGAGAGAGCAGGAGGTGTTAGGGTTAGAGAAATCTGGAGGTGTTTGGGCTAGAGAAACCTGGAGGAGTTTGCACTGGAGAGAACTGGAGGAGTTTGGACTAGAGAGACCTGAAGGTGTTTGGGGTAGAGAGACCTGGAGGTGTTTGGACTGGAGAGAACTGGAGTTGTTTGGAGTAGAAAGACCTGGATGTTTTTGGGCTAGAGAGAACTGGAGGTGTTTGGGGTAGAGAGACCTGGAGGTTTTTGGGCTAGAGAGAACTGGAGGTTTTTTGGACCAAAGATAAATGGAGGTGTTTGGACTGGAAAGACCTGGAGGTGTTTGGACTAGAGAGACCCAGAGGTGTCTCGACTAGCGAGAACTGGATGTCTTTGGAATAGAGAGAGCAGGAGATGTTTGGACTAGAGAGACCTGGAGGTGTTTGGACTAGAGAGACCTGGAGGTGTTTGGACGAGTGAGAGCTGGAGGAGTTTCCACTAGAGAGAACTGGAGGAGTTTGGACTAGTGAGAACTGGAGGAGTTTGGACGAGAGAGACCTGGAGATGATTGGACTAGAGAGAGCTGGAGATGCTTGGACTAGTGAGACCTGGAGGTGTTTGGACTAGAGAGAACTGGAGAAATTTGGAATGGAGACACCTAGAGGTGTTTGGACCACAGAGAACTGGAGAAGTTTGAACAAGTGAGAACTGGAGGTGTTTGGACTAGAGAGACCTGGAGGTGTTTGGACTAGAGAGACCTGGAGGTGTTTGCACTAGGGAGACCTGGAGGTGTTTGGGCTAGAGAGACCTGGAAGTGTTTGGGCTAGAGAGACCTGGAGGTGTTTGGGCTAGAGAGACCTGGAGGTGTTTGGACTGGAGAGACCTAGAGGTGTTTGGACTATAGAGACCTGGAGGTTTATGCAGTATAGAGGCCTGGAGGTCTTTGGACTAGAGAGAACTGGAGGTGTTTGGAATAGAGAGAACTGGAGGTGTTTGGAATAGAGAAGACTGGAGGTGATTGGACTAAAGAGAACTGGAGGTGTTTGGACTAGAGAGACCTGGAGGTGTTTGGATTAGAGAGAGCTGGAGGAGTTTGGATTAGAGACAACTGGAGGAGTTTGGACTAGAGAGAACTGGAGGTGTTTGGAGTAGAGAGAACTGGAGGTGTTTGGACTTGACAGAGCTGCAGGAGTTTGGACTAGAGAGAACTGGAGGAGTTTGGACCAGTGAGAACTGGAGGAGTTTGGACTAGAGAGACCTGGAGGTGTTTGGACTAGAGAGAGCTGGAGGTGCTTGGACTAGAGTGACCTGGAAGTGTTTGGACTAGAGAGAACTGGCGAAGTTTCGACTGGAGACACCTAGAGGTGTTTGGAACAGAGACAACTGGAGAATTTTGGACTAGTGAGATCTGGAGGTGTTTGGACTAGAGAGAACTGGAGGTGTTTGGACTAGAGAGATCTGGAGGTGTTTGGACTAGAGGGATCTGGAGGTGTTTGGTCTAGAGACATCTGGAGGTGTTTGGACTAGAGAGACCTGGAGGTGTTTGGACTAGAGAGAACTGGAGGTATTTGGACGAGAGAGACCTGAAAGTGTTAAGGCTAGTGAAAACTGGAGGTGTTTGGGCTAGAGAAACCTGGAGGTGTTTGGACTAGAGAGCCCTGGGGTGTTTGGATGAGAGAGAACTGAAGGAGTTTGGACGAATGAGAACTGGAGGTGTTTCGGCTAGAGAGACCTGGAGGTGTTTGGGCTGGAAAGACCTGGAGGTGTTTGGACTAGAGAGAACTGAAGGAGTTTGGACTAGAGACACCTGGAGGTGTTTGGTCTAGAGAGACCTGTAGGAGTTTGGACTAGAGAGAACAGGATGTGTTTTGGCTAGAGAGACTGGAGGTGCTTGGACTGGAGACACCTGTAGGAGTTTGGACTGGAGAGAACTTGAGGTGTTTTGAATGGAGAGAACTGGAGGTGTATGGAATGGAGAGAACTGGAAGTGTTTGGAATGGAGAGAACTGGATGTGCTTGGAATGGAGAGAACTGGAGGTGTTTGGAATGGAGAGAACTGGAGGAGTTTGGACTAGTGAGAGCTGGAGGTGTTTGGACTAGAGAGAGCTTAGGTGTTTGGACTAGAGAGAGCTGGAGGTGTTTGGACTATAGAGGCCTGGAGGTGTTTGGACTACATAGAACTGGAGGTGAATGGACTAGAGATAACTGGGGGTGTTTGGACTAGAGAGAACTTGAGGTGTTTGGACTAGAGAGAACTGGAGGTGTTTGGACTAGAGAGACCTGGAGGTGTTTGGATTAGAGAGAACTGGAGTTGTTTGGACTAGAGAGAGCTGGAGGAGTTTGGACTAGAGTGAACAGGAGGAGTTTGGACTAGTGAGAACTGGAGATGTTTGGACTAGTGAGACGTGGAGGTGTTTGGACTAGGGCGAACTGGAGAAATTTGGACTGGAGGCACTTAGAGGTGTTTGGATAGCAGAGAACTGGAGAAGTTTGAACTAGTGAGAACTGGAGGGGTTTGGACTAGAGAGACCTCGGGGTGTTTGTACTATAGAGACCTGGAGGTGATTGGTCTAGAGAGACCTGGAGGTGTTTGGACTAGAGAGAACTGGAGGTGTTTGGCCTAAAGAGAACTGGAGGTGTTCGGACTAGAGAGAACAGGAGGTGTTTGGACTAGAGGGACCTGGAGGTGTTTGGACTAGAGAGGGCTGGAGGAGTTTGGTCTAGAGAGAACTGGAGGAGTTTGGAGTAGAGAGAACTGGAGGTGTTTGGCCTAGAGAGAACTGGAGGTGTTTGGACTAGAGAGAGCTGGAGGAGTTTGGACTAGAGTGAACTGTAGGAGTTTGGACTAGTGAGAACTGGAGGGGTTTGGACTAGAGAGACCTGGAGGTGTTTGGACTAGAGAGAGCTGGAGGTGCTTGGACTAGAGGGACCTGGAGGTGTTTCGACTAGAGAGAACTGGAGGTGTTTGGACTAGAGAGCCCTGGAGGTGTTTGGACGAGAGAGAACTGAAGGAGTTTGGACGAGTGAGAAATGGAGGTGTTTGGACGAGAGAGACCTGGAGGTGTTGGGCTAGGGAGACCTGGAGGTGTTTGGACTAGAGAGAACTGGATGTGTTTGGGCTAAAGAGAACTGGAGGTGTTTGGACTAGAGAGAACAGGAGGTGTTTGGACTAGAGGGACCTGGAGGTGTTTGGACTAGAGAGAGCTGGAGGAGTTTGGTCTAGAGAGAACTGGAGGAGTTTGGAGTAGAGAGAACTGGAGGTGTTTGGCCTAGAGAGAACTGGAGGTGTTTGGACTAGAGAGAGCTGGAGGAGTTTGGACTAGAGTAAACTGGAGGAGTTTGGACTAGTGAGACCTGGAGGTGTTTGGACTAGAGAGAGCTGGAGGTGCTTGGACTAGAGGGACCTGGAGGTGTTTCGACTAGAGAGAACTGGAGGTGTTTGGACTAGAGAGCCCTGGAGGTGTTTGGACGACAGAGAACTGAAGGAGTTTGGATGAGTGAGAAATGGAGGTGTTTGGACGAGAGAGACCTGGAGGTGTTGGGCTAGGGAGACCTGGAGTTGTTTGGACTAGAGGGAACTGGAGGTGTTTGGTCCAGAGAGACGTGGAGGTGTTTGGACTAGAGAGAACTGGAGGTCTCTTGTCAAGAGAGACCTGGAGGTGTTTGGGCTATAGAGATCCGGAGGTGTTTGGACTAGAGAGAACTGGAGATGTTTGGGCTAGAGAGAACTGGAGGTGTTTGGACTAGAGAGAACTGGAGGAGTTTGGGCTACAGAGACCTGGAGGTGATTAAACTGGAGATACCTGGAGGTGTTCGGACTCGAGAGCCGTGCAGGTGTTTGGACGAGAGAGAACTGAAGGAGTTTGGACGTTTGAGAACTGGAGGTATTTGGGCTAGACAGACCTGGAGGTGTTTGGACTACAGAGAACTGGAGGTGTTTGGACTAGAGAGAGCTGGAGGAGTTTCCACTAGAGAGAACTGGAGGAGTTTGGACTAGAGAGACCTGGAGATGATTGGACTAGAGAGAGCTGGAGATGCTTGGACTAGTGAGACCTGGAGGTGTTTGGACTAGAGAGAACTGGAGAAATTTGGAATGGAGACACCTAGAGGTGTTTGGACCACAGAGAACTGGAGAAGGTTGAACTAGTGAGAACTGGAGGTGTTTGGACTAGAGAGACCTGGAGGTGTTTGGACTAGAGAGAACTGGAGGTGTTTGGACGAGAGAGAGCTGGAGGAGTTTCCACTAGAGAGAACTGGAGGAGTTTGGACTAGTGAGAACTGGAGGAGTTTGGACGAGAGAGACCTGGAGATGATTGGACTAGAGAGAGCTGGAGATGCTTGGACTAGTGATACCTGGAGGTGTTTGGACTAGAGAGAACTGGAGAAATTTGGAATGGAGACACCTAGAGGTGTTTGGACCACAGAGAACTGGAGAAGTTTGAACTAGTGAGAACTGGAGGTGTTTGGACTAGAGAGACCTGGAGGTGTTTGGACTAGAGAGACCTGGAGGTGTTTGCACTAGGGAGACCTGGAGGTGTTTGGGCTAGAGAGACCTGGAAGTGTTTGGGCTAGAGAGACCTGGAGGTGTTTGGGCTAGAGAGACCTGGAGGTGTTTGGACTATAGAGACCTGGAGGTTTATGCAGTATAGAGGCCTGGAGGTCTTTGGACTAGAGAGAACTGGAGGTGTTTGGAATAGAGAGAACTGGAGGTGTTTGGACTAGAGAGCACTGGAGGTGATTGGACTAAAGAGAACTGGAGGTGTTTGGACTAGAGAGACCTGGAGGTGTTTGGATTAGAGAGAGCTGGAGGAGTTTGGTCTAGAGACAACTGGAGGAGTTTGGACTAGAGAGAACTGGAGGTGTTTGGAGTAGAGAGACCTGGAGGTGTTTGGATTAGAGAGAGCTGGAGGAGTTTGGTCTAGAGACAACTGGAGGAGTTTGGACTAGAGAGACCTGGAGGTGTTTTGACTAGAGAGAGCTGGAGGTGCTTGGACTAGAGTGACCTGGAGGTGTTTGGACTAGAGAGAACTGGAGAAGTTTCGACTGGAGACACCTAGAGGTGTTTGGAACAGAGACAACTGGAGAATTTTGGACTAGTGAGATCTGGAGGTGTTTGGACTAGAGAGAACTGGAGGTGTTTGGACTAGAGAGATCTGGAGGTGTTTGGACTAGAGGGATCTGGAGGTGTTTGGTCTAGAGACATCTGGAGGTGTTTGGACTAGAGAGACCTGGAGGTGTTTGGACTAGAGAGAACTGGAGGTATTTGGACGAGAGAGACCTGAAAGTGTTTGGACTAGAGAGAACAGGAGAAGTTTGGATTAGAGACACCTAGAGGTGTTAGGGCTAGAGAAAACTGGAGAAGTTTGGACTAGAGACACCAAGAGGTGTTAGGGCTAGTGAAAACTGGAGGTGTTTGGGCTAGAGAAACCTGGAGGTGTTTGGACTAGAGAGCCCTGGGGTGTTTGGACGAGAGAGAACTGAAGGAGTTTGGACGAATGAGAACTGGAGGTTATTGGGCTAGAGAGACCTGGAGGTGTTTGGGCTGGAAAGACCTGGAGGTGTTTGGACTAGAGAGAACTGAAGGAGTTTGGACTAGAGACACCTGGAGGTATTTGGGCTAGAGAGACCTGTAGGAGTTTGGACTAGAGAGAACAGGATGTGTTTTGGCTAGAGAGACTGGAGGTGTTTGGACTGGAGACACCTGTAGGAGTTTGGACTGGAGAGAACTGGAGGTGTTTTGAATGGAGAGAACTGGAGGTGTATGGAATGGAGAGAACTGGAAGTGTTTGGAATGGAGAGAACTGGATGTGCTTGGAATGGATTGAACTGGAGGTGTTTGGAATGGAGAGAACTGGAGGAGTTTGGACTAGTGAGAGCTGGAGGTGTTTGGACTAGAGAGAACTTAGGTGTTTGGACTAGAGAGAGCTGGAGGTTTTTGGACTATAGAGGCCTGGAGGTGTTTGGACTACATAGAACTGGAGGTGAATGGACTAGAGATAACTGGGGGTGTTTGGACTAGAGAGAACTTGAGGTGTTTGGACTAGAGAGAACTGGAGGTGTTTGGACTAGAGAGACCTGGAGGTGTTTGGATTAGAGAGAACTGGAGTTGTTTGGACTAGAGAGAGCTGGAGGAGTTTGGACTAGAGTGAACAGGAGGAGTTTGGACTAGTGAGAACTGGAGATGCTTGGACTAGTGAGACTTGGAGGTGTTTGGACTAGGGCGAACTGGAGAAATTTGGACTGGAGGCACTTAGAGGTGTTTGGATAACAGAGAACTGGCGAAGTTTGAACTAGTGAGAACTGGAGGGGTTTGGACTAGAGAGACCTCGGGGTTTTTGTACTATAGAGACCTGGAGGTGATTGGTCTAGAGAGACCTGGAGGTGTTTGGACTAGAGAGAACTGGAGGTGTTTGGCCTAAAGAGAACTGGAGGTGTTTGGACTAGAGAGAACAGGAGGTGTTTGGACTAGAGGGACCTGGAGGTGTTTGGACTAGAGAGGGCTGGAGGAGTTTGGTCTAGAGAGAACTGGAGGAGTTTGGAGTAGAGAGAACTGGAGGTGTTTGGCCTAGAGAGAACTGGAGGTGTTTGGAATAGAGAGAACTGGAGGTGGTTGGTCTAGAGAGACCTGGAGGTGTTTGGACTAGAGAGCCCTGGGGTGTTTGGACGAGAGAGAACTGTAGGAGTTTGGACTATTGAGAACTGGAGGTGTTTGGGCTAGAGAGGCCTGGAGGTGTTTGGGCTGGAAAGACCTGGAGGTGTTTGGACGAGAGAGAACTGAAGGAGTTTGGACTAGAGACACCTGGAGGTTTTTGGGCTAGAGAGACCTGTAGGAGTTTGGACTAGAGAGAACAGGATGTGTTTTGGCTAGAGAGACTGGAGGTGTTTGGACTAGAGACACCTGTAGGAGTTTGGACTGGTGAGAACTGGAGGTGTTTTGAATGGAGAGAACTGGAGGTGTATGGAATGGAGAGAACTGGAAGTGTTTGGAATGGGGGGAACTGGATGTGCTTGGAATGGAGAGAACTGGAGGTGTTTGGAATGGAGAGAACTGGAGGAGTTTGGACTAGTGAGAGCTGGAGGTGTTTGGACTAGAGAGAACTTAGGTGTTTGGACTAGAGAGAGCTGGAGGTGTTTGGACTATAGAGGCCTGGAGGTGTTTGGACTACATAGAACTGGAGGTGAATGGACTAGAGATAACTGGGGGTGTTTGGACTAGAGAGAACTTGAGGCGTTTGGACAAAGAGAACTGGAGGTGTTTGGACTAGAGAGACCTGGAGGTGTTTGGATTAGAGAGAACTGGAGTTGTTTGGACTGAAGAGAGCTGGAGGAGTTTGGACTAGAGTGAACAGGAGGAGTTTGGACTAGTGAGAACTGGAGATGCTTGGACTAGTGAGACGTGGAGGTGTTTGGACTAGGGCGAACTGGAGAAATTTGGACTGGAGGCACTTAGAGGTGTTTGGATAACAGAGAACTGGAGAAGTTAGAACTAGTGAGAACTGAAGGGGTTTGGACTAGAGAGACCTGGGGGTGTTTGGACTATAGAGACCTGGAGGTGATTGGTCTAGAGAGACCTGGAGGTGTTTGGACTAGAGAGAACTGGAGGTGTTTGGCCTAAAGAGAACTGGAGGTGTTTGGACTAGAGAGAACAGGAGGTGTTTGGACTAGAGGGACCTGGAGGTGTTTGGACTAGAGAGAGCTGGAGGAGTTTGGTCTAGAGAGAACTGGAGGAGTTTGGAGTAGAGAGAACTGGAGGTGTTTGGCCTAGAGAGAACTGGAGGTGTTTGGACTAGAGAGAGCTGGAGGAGTTTGGACTAGAGTGAACTGGAGGAGTTTGGACTAATGAGAACTGGAGGATTTTGGACTAGAGAGACCTGGAGGTGTTTGGACTAGAGAGAGCTGGAGGTGCTTGGACTAGAGGGACCTGGAGGTGTTTCGACTAGAGAGAACTGGAGAAGTTTGGACTGGGGACACCTAGAGGTGTTTGGACCAGAGACAAGTGGAGAAGTTTGGACTAGTGAGAACTGGAGGTGTTTGGACTGGAGAGTACTGGAGGTGTTTGGACTAGAGAGACCTGGAGGTGTTTGGACTGGAGGGAACTGGAGGTGTTTGGTCTAGAAACAACTGGAGGTGTTTGGACTAGTGAGACCTGGAGGTGTTTGGACTAGAGAGAACTGGAGGTATTTGGATGAGAGAGACCTGGAGGTGTTTGGACTAGAGAGACCTGGGGGTGATTGGACTAGAGAGAGCTGGAGGTGTTTGGGCTAGAGAGAACTGGAGGTGTTTGGACTAGAGTGAACTGGAGGTGTTTGGGCTAGAGAGAACAAGAGGTGTTTGGACTAGACAGAGCTGGAGGTGTTTGGGCTAGAGAGAACTGGAGGAGTTTGGAATAGAGAGACCTGGAGCAGTTTGGTCTAGAGAGAACTGGAGGAGTTTGGTCTAGAGAGAACTTGAGGTGTTTGGATTAGAGAGAACTGGAGTTGTTTGGACTAGAGAGAGCTGGAGAGGTTTGGACGAGAGTGAACTGGAGGAGTTTGGACTAGAGTGAACTGGAGGAGTTTGGACAAGTGAGAAATGGAGGAGTTTGGACGAGAGAGACCTGGATGTGTTTGGACTAGAGAGAGCTGTAGATGCTTGGATTAGTGAGACCTGGAGGTGTTTGGACTAGGGAGAACTGGAGAAATTTGTACTGGAGACACCTAGAGGTGTTTCTACCACAGAGAACTGGAGAAGTTTTAACTAGTGAGAACTGGAGGTGTTTGGGCTACAGAGACCTGGAGGTCTTTGGGCTAGAGAGACCTGGAGGTGTTTGGACTAGAGAGTCCTGGAGGTGTTTGGACTAGAGAGACCTGGAGGTTTTTGGACTATAGAGACCTGGAGGTGTTTGGAGTATAGAGGCCTGGAGGTCTTTGGACTAGAGAGAACTGGAGGTTTTTGGACTAGAGAGAACTGGAGGTGTTTGGACTAGAGAGAACTGGAGGTGTTTGGACTAGAGAGACCTGCAGGTGTTTGGACTAGAGAGAGCTGGAGGAGTTTGGTCTAGAGAGAAATGGAGGAGTTTGGACTAGAGAGAACTGGAGGTGTTTGGCCTAGAGAGAACTGGAGGTGTTTGTACTAGAGAGAGCTGGAGCAGTTTGGACTAGAGTGAACTAGAGCAGTTTGGACTAGTGAGAACTGGAGGAGTTTGGACTAGTGAGAACTGGAGGAGTTTGGACGAGAGAGACCTGGAGGTGTTTGGACTAGAGCGAGCTGGAGGTGCTTGGACTAGAGGGACCTGGAGGTGTTTGGACCAGAGACAACTGGAGAAGTTTGGACTGGAGACACCTAGAGGTGTTTGGACCAGAGACAACTGGAGAAGTTTGGACTAGTGAGAACTGGAGGTGTTTGGACAAGATAGACCTGGAGGTGTTTGGACTAGAGGGAACTGGAGGTGTTTGGTCTAGAAACAACTGGAGGTGTTTGGACGAGAGAGACTTGGAGGTGTTTGGACGAGAGAGACCTTGAGGAGTTTGGACTACAGAGACCTGGAGGTGTTTGGACTAGAGAGCTGGAGGTGTTTGGGCTGGAGAGAACTGGAGGTGCTTGGAATGGAGAGAACTGGAGGTGTTTTGAATGGAGAGAACTGGAGGAGTTTGGAATAGTGAGAGCTGGAGGTGTTTGGACTAGAGAGAACTTAGGTGTTTGGACTAGAGAGACCTGGAGGTGTTTGGACTATAGAGACCTGGAGGTGTTTGAACTATAGAGGCCTGGAGGTGTTTGGACTAAAGAGAACTGGAGGTGTTTGGACTAGAGAGAACTGGAGATTATTGGACTAGAGAGACCTAGAGGTGTTTGGACTAGAGAGAACTGGACGTGTTTGGACGAGAGAGACCTGCAGGTGTTTAGACTAGAGAGACCTGGAGGTGTATGGACTAGAGAGAGCTGGAGGTACTTGGACTACAGAGACCTGGAGGTGTTTGGACTAGAGAGAGCTGGAGGTGTTTGGGCTAGAGAGAACTGGAGGTGTTTGGGCTAGAGAGAACTGGAGGTGTTTGGACTAGAGAGAACTGGAGGTGTTTAGGCTAGAGAGAACTGGAGGAGTTTGGAATAGAGAGACCTGGAAGTGTTTGGACTAGAGAGAACTGGAGAAGTTTGGACTAGAGACACCTAGAGGTGTTAGGGCTAGAGAAAACTGGAGAAGTTTGGACTAGAGAAACCAAGAGGTGTTAGGGCTAGAGAAAACTGAATGTGTTTGGGCTAGTGAAACCTGGAGGTGTTTGGACTAGAAACACCTAGAGGTGTTAAGGCTAGAGAAAACTGGAGGTGTTTGGGCTAGAGAAACCTGGAGGTGTTTGGACTATAGAGACCTGGAGGTGTTTGGACGAGAAAGAACTGAAGGAGTTTGGACGAGTGAGAACTGGAGGTGTTTGGGCTAGAGAGACCTGGAGGTGTTTGGGCTGGAAAGACCTGGAGGTGTTTGGACTAGAGAGAACTGGAGGAGTTTGGACTAGAGGCACCTGGAGGTGTTTGGCCTAGAGTGACCTGTAGGAGTTTGGACAAGAGAGAACAGGATGTGTTTTGGCTAGAGAGACTGGAGGTGTTTGGACTGGAGACACCTGTAGGAGTTCGGACTGGAGAGAACTTGAGGTGTTTTGAATGGAGAGAACTGGAGGTGTTTGGAATGGAGAGAACTGGAAGTGTTTGGAATGGAGAGAACTGGAAGTGTTTGGAATGGAGAGAACTGGAGGTGCTTGGAATGGAGAGAACTGGAGGTGTTTTGAATGGAGAGAACTGGAGGAGTTTGGACTAGTGAGAGCTGGAGGTGTTTGGACTGGAGAGAACTTAGGTGTTTGGACTAGAGAGACCTGGAGGTGTTTGGACTATAGAGACCTGGAGGTGTTTGAACTATAGAGGCCTGGAGGTGTTTGGACTAAAGAGAACTGGAGGTGTTTGGACTAGAGAGAACTGGAGGTTATTGGACTAGAGAGACCGAGAGGTGTTTGGACTAGAGAGAACTGGAAGTGTTTGGACTAGAGCGACCTGGAGGTGTTTGGATTAGAGAGAGCTGGAGAAGTTTGGTCTAGAGAGAACTGGAGGTGCTTGGACTAGAGAGAACTGGAGGTGTTTGACTAGAGAGAACTGGAGGTGTTAGGAGTAGTGAGAACTGGAGGTGTTTGGACTAGGGAGAACTGGAGGTGTTTGGTCTATTGAGAACTGGAGGAGTTTGGACTAGAGAGACCTGGAGGTGTTTGGACTAGAGAGAGCTGGAGGTGCTTGGAGTAGAGAGACCTGGAGGTGATTGGACTAGAGAGACCTGGAGAAGTTTGGACTGGAGACACCTAGAGGTGTTTGGACTAGAGAGAACTGGACGTGTTTAGACGAGAGAGACCTGCAGGTGTTTGGACTAGAGAGACCTGGAGGTCATTGGCCTAGAGAGAGCTGGAGGAGTTTGGACTAGAGTGAACTGGAGGAGTTTGGACTAGTGAGAACTGGAGCAGTTTGGACTAGAGAGACCTGGAGGTGTTTGGACTAGAGAGAACTGGAGGTGCTTGGATTAGAGGGACTTGGAGGTGTTTGGACTAGAGAGAACTGGAGAAGTTTGGACTGGAGACACCTAGAGGTGTTTGGACCAGAGACAACTGGAGAAGTTTGGACTAGTGAGAACGAGGTGTTTGGACTAGAGAGAACTGGAGGTGTTTGGACTAGAGAGACCTGGAGGTGTTTGGACTAGAGGGAACTGGAGGTGTTTTGTCTAGAAACAACTGGAGGTGTTTGGACTGGAGAGACCTGGAAGTGTTTGGACTAGAGAGAACTGGAGGTATTTGGATGAGAGAGACCTGGAGGTGTTTGGACTAGAGAGAGCTGGAGGTGCTTGGACAAGAGAGACCTGGAGGTGTTTGGAGAGGGAACTGGTGGTGCTGGACTACAGACAACTGGAGGTGTTTGGACTACAGAGACCAGGAGGTGTTTGGACCAGAGAGAACCGGAGGTGTTTGGACGAGAGAGACCTGGAGGTGTTTGGGCTAGAGAGACCTGTAGGAGTTTGGACTAGAGAGAACAGGATGTGTTTTGGCTAGAGAGACTGGAGGTGTTTGGACTGGAGACACCTGTAGGAGTTTGGACTGGAGAGAACTGGAGGTGTTTTGAATGGAGAGAACTGGAGGTGTTTTTAAATGGAGAGAACTGGATGTGTTTTGAATGGAGAGAACTGGAGGAGTTTGGAGTAGAGAGAACTGGAGGTGTTTGGCCTAGAGAGAACTGAAGGTGTTTGGCCTAGAGAGAGCTGGAGGAGTTTGGACTAGAGTGAACTGGAGGAGTTTGGACCGGTGAGAACTGGAGCAGTTTGGACTAGAGAGACCTGGAGGTGTTTGGACTAGAGAGAGCTGGAGGTGCTTGGACTAGAGGGACTTGGAGGTGTTTGGACTAGAGAGAACTGGAGAAGTTTGGACTGGAGACACCTAGAGGTGTTTGGACCAGAGACAACTGGAGAAGTTTGGACTAGTGAGAACTGGAGGTGTTTGGACTAGAGAGAACTGGAGGTGTTTGGACTAGAGAGACCTGGAGGTGTTTGGACTAAGGGAACTGGAGGTGTTTTGTCTAGAAACAACTGGAGGTGTTTGGACTAGAGAGACCTGGAAGTGTTTGGACTAGAGAGAACTGGAGGTATTTGGATGAGAGAGACCTGGAGGTGTTTGGACTAGAGAGACCTGGGCGTGATTGGACTAGAGAGAGCAGGAGGTGTTTGGGCTAGAGAGAACTGGAGGTGTTTGGACTAGAGAGAACTGGAGGTGTTTGGGCTAGAGAGAACTGGAGGTGTTTGGGCTAGAGAGAACTGGAGGTGTTTGGACTAGAGAGAACTGGAGGTGTTTGGGCTAGAGAGAACTGGAGGTGTTTGGGCTAGAGAGAACTGGAGGTGTTTGGGCTAGAGAGAACTGGAGGTGTTTGGGCTAGAGAGAACTGGAGGAGTTTGGACTAGAGATAACTGGAGGTGTTTGGATTAGAGAGAACTGGAGTTGTTTGGACTAGAGAGAGCTGGAGAAGTTTGGACTAGAGTGAACTGGAGGAGTTTGGACTAGAGTGAACTGGAGGAGTTTGGACTAGTGAGAATTGCAGGAGTTTGGACGAGAGAGACCTGGAGGTGTTTGGGCTGGAGAGAACTGGAGGTGTTTGGACTGGAGAGAACTGGAGGTGTTTAGACTAGAGAGAGCTGGAGGTGTTTGGGCTAGAGAGAACTGGAGGTGTTTAGACTAGAGAGTCCTAGAGGTGTTTGGACTAGAGAGACCTGGAGGTGTTTGGACAAGAGAGACCTGGAGGTGTTTGGGCTAGAGGGAACTGGAGGAGTTTGGACGAGAGAGACATGGAGGTGTTTGGACTAGAGACACCTGGAGGTGTATGAACTAGAGAGAGCTGCAGGTGCTTGGACTAGAGAGACCTGGAGGTGTTTGGACTAGAGGGAACTGGTGGTGCTGGACTAGAGACAACTGGAGGTGTTTGGACTAGAGAGACCAGGAGGTGTTTGGACCAGAGAGAACCGGAGGTGTTTGGACGAGAGAGACCTGGAGATGTTTGGACTAGAGAGACCTGGAGGTGTTTGGACTAGAGAGAGCTGGAGGTGCTTGGGCTAGAGAGAACTGGAGGTGTTTGGGCTAGAGAGAACTGGAGGTGTTCGGGCTAGAGAGAACTGGAGGTGTTTGGGCTAGAGAGAACTGGAGGTGTTTGGGCTAGAGAGAACTGGAGGAGTTTGGACTAGAGAGACCTGGAAGTGTTTGGACTAGAGAGAACTGGAGAAGTTTGGACTAGAGACACCTAGAGGTGATAGGGCTAGAGAAAACTGGAGAAGTTTGGAATAGAGACACCTAGAGGTGTTAGGGCTAGAGAAAACTGGAGGTGTTTGGACTAGAGGGCCATGAAGTTGTTTGGACGAGAGAGAACAGAAGGAGTTTGGACGAGTAAGAACTGGAGGTGTTTGGGCTAGAGAGACCTGGAGGTGTTTGGGCTGGAGAGACCTGGAGGTGTTTGGACTAGAGAGAACTGGAGGAGTTTGGACTAGAGACACCTGGAGGTGTTTGGGCTAGAGAGACCTGTAGGAGTTTGGACTAGAGAGAACAGGATGTGTTTTGGCTAGAGAGACTGGAGGTGTTTGGACTGGAGAGAACTGGAAGTGTTTCGAATGGAGAGAACTGGAGGTGTTTGGAATGGAGAGAACTGGAGGTTTTTGGAATGGAGAGAACGGGAGGTGTTTAGACTACTGAGAGCTGGAGGTGTTTGGACTAGAGAGAACTGGAGGTATTTGGACAAGAGAGAACTTAGGTGTTTGGTCTAGAGAGAGCTGGAGGTGTTTGGACTAGAGAGAACTGGAGGTGTTTGGACTGGAGAGAACTGGAGGTGTTTGGACTGGAGAGAACTGGAGGTGTTTAGACTAGAGAGAGCTGGAGGTGTTTGGGCTAGAGAGAACTGGAGGTGTTTAGACTAGAGAGTCCTAGAGGTGTTTGGACTAGAGAGACCTGGAGGTGTTTGGACTAGAGAGACCTGGAGGTGTTTGGGCTAGAGGGAACTGGAGGAGTTTGGACGAGAGAGACCTGGAGGTGTTTGGACTAGAGACATCGGGAGGTGTATGAACTAGAGAGAGCTGCAGGTGCTTGGACTAGAGAGACCTGGAGGTGTTTGGACCAGAGGGAACTGGTGGTGCTGGACTAGAGACAACTGGAGGTGTTTGGACTAGAGAGACCAGGAGGTGTTTGGACCAGAGAGAACCGGAGGTGTTTGGACGAGAGAGACCTGGAGGTGTTTGGACTAGAGAGACCTGGAGGTGTTTGGACTAGAGAGAGCTGGAGGTGTTTGGGCTAGAGAGAACTGGAGGTGTTTGGGCTAGAGGGTCATGGAGTTGTTTGGACGAGAGAGAACAGAAGGAGTTTGGACGAGTAAGAACTGGAGGTGTTTGGGCTAGAGAGACCTGGAGGTGTTTGGGCTGGAGAGAACTGGAGGTGTTTGGACTGGAGAGAACTGGAGGTGTTTAGACTAGAGAGAGCTGGAGGTGTTTGGGCTAGAGAGAACTGGAGGTGTTTAGACTAGAGAGTCCTAGAGGTGTTTGGACTAGAGAGACCTGGAGGTGTTTGGACAAGAGAGACCTGGAGGTGTTTGGGCTAGAGGGAACTGGAGGAGTTTGGACGAGAGAGACCTGGAGGTGTTTGGACTAGAGACACCTGGAGGTGTATGAACTAGAGAGAGCTGCAGGTGCTTGGACTAGAGAGACCTGGAGGTGTTTGGACTAGAGGGAACTGGTGGTGCTGGACTAGAGACAACTGGAGGTGTTTGGACTAGAGAGACCAGGAGGTGTTTGGACCAGAGAGAACCGGAGGTGTTTGGACGAGAGAGACCTGGAGGTGTTTGGACTAGAGAGAGCTGGAGGTGTTTGGACTAGAGAGAGCTGGAGGTGTTTGGGCTAGAGAGAACTGGAGGTGTTTGGGCTAGAGAGAACTGGAGGTGTTCGGGCTAGAGAGAACTGGAGGTGTTTGGGCTAGAGAGAACTGGAGGTGTTTGGGCTAGAGAGAACTGGAGGAGTTTGGACTAGAGAGACCTGGAAGTGTTTGGACTAGAGAGAACTGGAGAAGTTTGGACTAGAGACACCTAGAGGTGTTAGGGCTAGAGAAAACTGGAGAAGTTTGGAATAGAGACACCTAGAGGTGTTAGGGCTAGAGAAAACTGGAGTTGATTGGACTAGAGGGCCATGGAGTTGTTTGGACGAGAGAGAACAGAAGGAGTTTGGACGAGTAAGAACTGGGGGTGTTTGGGATAGAGAGACCTGGAGGTGTTTGGGCTGGAGAGACCTGGAGGTGTTTGGACTAGAGAGAACTGGAGGAGTTTGGACTAGAGACACCTGGAGGTGTTTGGGCTAGAGAGACCTGTAGGAGTTTGGACTAGAGAGAACAGGATGTGTTTTGGCTAGAGAGACTGGAGGTGTTTGGACTGGAGACACCTGTAGGAGTTTGGACTGGAGAGAACTGGAGGTGTTTTGAATGGAGAGAACTGGAGGTGTTTGGAATGGAGAGAACTGGAAGTGTTTGGAACGGAGAGAACTGGAGGTGTTTGGACTAGAGAGAACTGGAGGTTTTTGGAATGGAGAGAACGGGAGGTGTTTGGACTAGTGAGAGCTGGAGGTGTTTGGACTAGAGAGAACTGGAGGTGTTTGGACTAGAGAGAACTTAGGTGTATGGTCTAGAGAGAGCTGGAGGTGTTTGGACTAGAGAGAACTTGAGGTGTTTGGACTGGAGAGAACTGGAGGTGTATGGACTGGAGAGAACTGGAGGTGTTTGGACTAGAGAGAGCTGGAGGTGTTTGGGCTAGAGAGAACTGGAGGTGTTTAGACTAGAGAGTCCTAGAGGTGTTTGGACTAGAGAGACCTGGAGGTGCTTGGACTAGAGAGACCTGGAGGTGTTTGGACTAGAGAGCTGGAGGTGTTTGGGCTTGAGAGATCTGGAGGTGTTGGGACTAGAGAGAACTTAGGTGTTTGGACTAGAGAGAGCTGGAGGTGTTTGGACTAGAGAGAACTGGAGGTATTTGGATGAGAGAGACCTGGAGGTGTTTGGACTAGAGAGAGCTGGAGGTGCTTGGACAAGAGAGACCTGGAGGTGTTTGGAGAGGGAACTGGTGGTGCTGGACTACAGACAACTGGAGGTGTTTGGACTACAGAGACCAGGAGGTGTTTGGACCAGAGAGAACCGGAGGTGTTTGGACGAGAGAGACCTGGAGGTGTTTGGGCTAGAGAGACCTGTAGGAGTTTGGACTAGAGAGAACAGGATGTGTTTTGGCTAGAGAGACTGGAGGTGTTTGGACTGGAGACACCTGTAGGAGTTTGGACTGGAGAGAACTGGAGGTGTTTTGAATGGAGAGAACTGGAGGTGTTTTTAAATGGAGAGAACTGGATGTGTTTTGAATGGAGAGAACTGGAGGAGTTTGGAGTAGAGAGAACTGGAGGTGTTTGGCCTAGAGAGAACTGAAGGTGTTTGGCCTAGAGAGAGCTGGAGGAGTTTGGACTAGAGTGAACTGGAGGAGTTTGGACCGGTGAGAACTGGAGCAGTTTGGACTAGAGAGACCTGGAGGTGTTTGGACTAGAGAGAGCTGGAGGTGCTTGGACTAGAGGGACTTGGAGGTGTTTGGACTAGAGAGAACTGGAGAAGTTTGGACTGGAGACACCTAGAGGTGTTTGGACCAGAGACAACTGGAGAAGTTTGGACTAGTGAGAACTGGAGGTGTTTGGACTAGAGAGAACTGGAGGTGTTTGGACTAGAGAGACCTGGAGGTGTTTGGACTAAGGGAACTGGAGGTGTTTTGTCTAGAAACAACTGGAGGTGTTTGGACTAGAGAGACCTGGAAGTGTTTGGACTAGAGAGAACTGGAGGTATTTGGATGAGAGAGACCTGGAGGTGTTTGGACTAGAGAGACCTGGGCGTGATTGGACTAGAGAGAGCAGGAGGTGTTTGGGCTAGAGAGAACTGGAGGTGTTTGGACTAGAGAGAACTGGAGGTGTTTGGGCTAGAGAGAACTGGAGGTGTTTGGGCTAGAGAGAACTGGAGGTGTTTGGACTAGAGAGAACTGGAGGTGTTTGGGCTAGAGAGAACTGGAGGTGTTTGGGCTAGAGAGAACTGGAGGTGTTTGGGCTAGAGAGAACTGGAGGTGTTTGGGCTAGAGAGAACTGGAGGAGTTTGGACTAGAGATAACTGGAGGTGTTTGGATTAGAGAGAACTGGAGTTGTTTGGACTAGAGAGAGCTGGAGAAGTTTGGACTAGAGTGAACTGGAGGAGTTTGGACTAGAGTGAACTGGAGGAGTTTGGACTAGTGAGAATTGCAGGAGTTTGGACGAGAGAGACCTGGAGGTGTTTGGGCTGGAGAGAACTGGAGGTGTTTGGACTGGAGAGAACTGGAGGTGTTTAGACTAGAGAGAGCTGGAGGTGTTTGGGCTAGAGAGAACTGGAGGTGTTTAGACTAGAGAGTCCTAGAGGTGTTTGGACTAGAGAGACCTGGAGGTGTTTGGACAAGAGAGACCTGGAGGTGTTTGGGCTAGAGGGAACTGGAGGAGTTTGGACGAGAGAGACATGGAGGTGTTTGGACTAGAGACACCTGGAGGTGTATGAACTAGAGAGAGCTGCAGGTGCTTGGACTAGAGAGACCTGGAGGTGTTTGGACTAGAGGGAACTGGTGGTGCTGGACTAGAGACAACTGGAGGTGTTTGGACTAGAGAGACCAGGAGGTGTTTGGACCAGAGAGAACCGGAGGTGTTTGGACGAGAGAGACCTGGAGATGTTTGGACTAGAGAGACCTGGAGGTGTTTGGACTAGAGAGAGCTGGAGGTGCTTGGGCTAGAGAGAACTGGAGGTGTTTGGGCTAGAGAGAACTGGAGGTGTTCGGGCTAGAGAGAACTGGAGGTGTTTGGGCTAGAGAGAACTGGAGGTGTTTGGGCTAGAGAGAACTGGAGGAGTTTGGACTAGAGAGACCTGGAAGTGTTTGGACTAGAGAGAACTGGAGAAGTTTGGACTAGAGACACCTAGAGGTGATAGGGCTAGAGAAAACTGGAGAAGTTTGGAATAGAGACACCTAGAGGTGTTAGGGCTAGAGAAAACTGGAGGTGTTTGGACTAGAGGGCCATGAAGTTGTTTGGACGAGAGAGAACAGAAGGAGTTTGGACGAGTAAGAACTGGAGGTGTTTGGGCTAGAGAGACCTGGAGGTGTTTGGGCTGGAGAGACCTGGAGGTGTTTGGACTAGAGAGAACTGGAGGAGTTTGGACTAGAGACACCTGGAGGTGTTTGGGCTAGAGAGACCTGTAGGAGTTTGGACTAGAGAGAACAGGATGTGTTTTGGCTAGAGAGACTGGAGGTGTTTGGACTGGAGAGAACTGGAAGTGTTTCGAATGGAGAGAACTGGAGGTGTTTGGAATGGAGAGAACTGGAGGTTTTTGGAATGGAGAGAACGGGAGGTGTTTAGACTACTGAGAGCTGGAGGTGTTTGGACTAGAGAGAACTGGAGGTATTTGGACAAGAGAGAACTTAGGTGTTTGGTCTAGAGAGAGCTGGAGGTGTTTGGACTAGAGAGAACTGGAGGTGTTTGGACTGGAGAGAACTGGAGGTGTTTGGACTGGAGAGAACTGGAGGTGTTTAGACTAGAGAGAGCTGGAGGTGTTTGGGCTAGAGAGAACTGGAGGTGTTTAGACTAGAGAGTCCTAGAGGTGTTTGGACTAGAGAGACCTGGAGGTGTTTGGACTAGAGAGACCTGGAGGTGTTTGGGCTAGAGGGAACTGGAGGAGTTTGGACGAGAGAGACCTGGAGGTGTTTGGACTAGAGACATCGGGAGGTGTATGAACTAGAGAGAGCTGCAGGTGCTTGGACTAGAGAGACCTGGAGGTGTTTGGACCAGAGGGAACTGGTGGTGCTGGACTAGAGACAACTGGAGGTGTTTGGACTAGAGAGACCAGGAGGTGTTTGGACCAGAGAGAACCGGAGGTGTTTGGACGAGAGAGACCTGGAGGTGTTTGGACTAGAGAGACCTGGAGGTGTTTGGACTAGAGAGAGCTGGAGGTGTTTGGGCTAGAGAGAACTGGAGGTGTTTGGGCTAGAGGGTCATGGAGTTGTTTGGACGAGAGAGAACAGAAGGAGTTTGGACGAGTAAGAACTGGAGGTGTTTGGGCTAGAGAGACCTGGAGGTGTTTGGGCTGGAGAGAACTGGAGGTGTTTGGACTGGAGAGAACTGGAGGTGTTTAGACTAGAGAGAGCTGGAGGTGTTTGGGCTAGAGAGAACTGGAGGTGTTTAGACTAGAGAGTCCTAGAGGTGTTTGGACTAGAGAGACCTGGAGGTGTTTGGACAAGAGAGACCTGGAGGTGTTTGGGCTAGAGGGAACTGGAGGAGTTTGGACGAGAGAGACCTGGAGGTGTTTGGACTAGAGACACCTGGAGGTGTATGAACTAGAGAGAGCTGCAGGTGCTTGGACTAGAGAGACCTGGAGGTGTTTGGACTAGAGGGAACTGGTGGTGCTGGACTAGAGACAACTGGAGGTGTTTGGACTAGAGAGACCAGGAGGTGTTTGGACCAGAGAGAACCGGAGGTGTTTGGACGAGAGAGACCTGGAGGTGTTTGGACTAGAGAGAGCTGGAGGTGTTTGGACTAGAGAGAACTTAGGTGTATGGTCTAGAGAGAGCTGGAGGTGTTTGGACTAGAGAGAACTTGAGGTGTTTGGACTGGAGAGAACTGGAGGTGTATGGACTGGAGAGAACTGGAGGTGTTTGGACTAGAGAGAGCTGGAGGTGTTTGGGCTAGAGAGAACTGGAGGTGTTTAGACTAGAGAGTCCTAGAGGTGTTTGGACTAGAGAGACCTGGAGGTGCTTGGACTAGAGAGACCTGGAGGTGTTTGGACTAGAGAGCTGGAGGTGTTTGGGCTTGAGAGATCTGGAGGTGTTGGGACTAGAGAGAACTTAGGTGTTTGGACTAGAGAGAGCTGGAGGTGTTTGGACTAGAGAGAACTGGAGGTATTTGGATGAGAGAGACCTGGAGGTGTTTGGACTAGAGAGAGCTGGAGGTGCTTGGACAAGAGAGACCTGGAGGTGTTTGGAGAGGGAACTGGTGGTGCTGGACTACAGACAACTGGAGGTGTTTGGACTACAGAGACCAGGAGGTGTTTGGACCAGAGAGAACCGGAGGTGTTTGGACGAGAGAGACCTGGAGGTGTTTGGGCTAGAGAGACCTGTAGGAGTTTGGACTAGAGAGAACAGGATGTGTTTTGGCTAGAGAGACTGGAGGTGTTTGGACTGGAGACACCTGTAGGAGTTTGGACTGGAGAGAACTGGAGGTGTTTTGAATGGAGAGAACTGGAGGTGTTTTTAAATGGAGAGAACTGGATGTGTTTTGAATGGAGAGAACTGGAGGAGTTTGGAGTAGAGAGAACTGGAGGTGTTTGGCCTAGAGAGAACTGAAGGTGTTTGGCCTAGAGAGAGCTGGAGGAGTTTGGACTAGAGTGAACTGGAGGAGTTTGGACCGGTGAGAACTGGAGCAGTTTGGACTAGAGAGACCTGGAGGTGTTTGGACTAGAGAGAGCTGGAGGTGCTTGGACTAGAGGGACTTGGAGGTGTTTGGACTAGAGAGAACTGGAGAAGTTTGGACTGGAGACACCTAGAGGTGTTTGGACCAGAGACAACTGGAGAAGTTTGGACTAGTGAGAACTGGAGGTGTTTGGACTAGAGAGAACTGGAGGTGTTTGGACTAGAGAGACCTGGAGGTGTTTGGACTAAGGGAACTGGAGGTGTTTTGTCTAGAAACAACTGGAGGTGTTTGGACTAGAGAGACCTGGAAGTGTTTGGACTAGAGAGAACTGGAGGTATTTGGATGAGAGAGACCTGGAGGTGTTTGGACTAGAGAGACCTGGGCGTGATTGGACTAGAGAGAGCAGGAGGTGTTTGGGCTAGAGAGAACTGGAGGTGTTTGGACTAGAGAGAACTGGAGGTGTTTGGGCTAGAGAGAACTGGAGGTGTTTGGGCTAGAGAGAACTGGAGGTGTTTGGACTAGAGAGAACTGGAGGTGTTTGGGCTAGAGAGAACTGGAGGTGTTTGGGCTAGAGAGAACTGGAGGTGTTTGGGCTAGAGAGAACTGGAGGTGTTTGGGCTAGAGAGAACTGGAGGAGTTTGGACTAGAGATAACTGGAGGTGTTTGGATTAGAGAGAACTGGAGTTGTTTGGACTAGAGAGAGCTGGAGAAGTTTGGACTAGAGTGAACTGGAGGAGTTTGGACTAGAGTGAACTGGAGGAGTTTGGACTAGTGAGAATTGCAGGAGTTTGGACGAGAGAGACCTGGAGGTGTTTGGGCTGGAGAGAACTGGAGGTGTTTGGACTGGAGAGAACTGGAGGTGTTTAGACTAGAGAGAGCTGGAGGTGTTTGGGCTAGAGAGAACTGGAGGTGTTTAGACTAGAGAGTCCTAGAGGTGTTTGGACTAGAGAGACCTGGAGGTGTTTGGACAAGAGAGACCTGGAGGTGTTTGGGCTAGAGGGAACTGGAGGAGTTTGGACGAGAGAGACATGGAGGTGTTTGGACTAGAGACACCTGGAGGTGTATGAACTAGAGAGAGCTGCAGGTGCTTGGACTAGAGAGACCTGGAGGTGTTTGGACTAGAGGGAACTGGTGGTGCTGGACTAGAGACAACTGGAGGTGTTTGGACTAGAGAGACCAGGAGGTGTTTGGACCAGAGAGAACCGGAGGTGTTTGGACGAGAGAGACCTGGAGATGTTTGGACTAGAGAGACCTGGAGGTGTTTGGACTAGAGAGAGCTGGAGGTGCTTGGGCTAGAGAGAACTGGAGGTGTTTGGGCTAGAGAGAACTGGAGGTGTTCGGGCTAGAGAGAACTGGAGGTGTTTGGGCTAGAGAGAACTGGAGGTGTTTGGGCTAGAGAGAACTGGAGGAGTTTGGACTAGAGAGACCTGGAAGTGTTTGGACTAGAGAGAACTGGAGAAGTTTGGACTAGAGACACCTAGAGGTGATAGGGCTAGAGAAAACTGGAGAAGTTTGGAATAGAGACACCTAGAGGTGTTAGGGCTAGAGAAAACTGGAGGTGTTTGGACTAGAGGGCCATGAAGTTGTTTGGACGAGAGAGAACAGAAGGAGTTTGGACGAGTAAGAACTGGAGGTGTTTGGGCTAGAGAGACCTGGAGGTGTTTGGGCTGGAGAGACCTGGAGGTGTTTGGACTAGAGAGAACTGGAGGAGTTTGGACTAGAGACACCTGGAGGTGTTTGGGCTAGAGAGACCTGTAGGAGTTTGGACTAGAGAGAACAGGATGTGTTTTGGCTAGAGAGACTGGAGGTGTTTGGACTGGAGAGAACTGGAAGTGTTTCGAATGGAGAGAACTGGAGGTGTTTGGAATGGAGAGAACTGGAGGTTTTTGGAATGGAGAGAACGGGAGGTGTTTAGACTACTGAGAGCTGGAGGTGTTTGGACTAGAGAGAACTGGAGGTATTTGGACAAGAGAGAACTTAGGTGTTTGGTCTAGAGAGAGCTGGAGGTGTTTGGACTAGAGAGAACTGGAGGTGTTTGGACTGGAGAGAACTGGAGGTGTTTGGACTGGAGAGAACTGGAGGTGTTTAGACTAGAGAGAGCTGGAGGTGTTTGGGCTAGAGAGAACTGGAGGTGTTTAGACTAGAGAGTCCTAGAGGTGTTTGGACTAGAGAGACCTGGAGGTGTTTGGACTAGAGAGACCTGGAGGTGTTTGGGCTAGAGGGAACTGGAGGAGTTTGGACGAGAGAGACCTGGAGGTGTTTGGACTAGAGACATCGGGAGGTGTATGAACTAGAGAGAGCTGCAGGTGCTTGGACTAGAGAGACCTGGAGGTGTTTGGACCAGAGGGAACTGGTGGTGCTGGACTAGAGACAACTGGAGGTGTTTGGACTAGAGAGACCAGGAGGTGTTTGGACCAGAGAGAACCGGAGGTGTTTGGACGAGAGAGACCTGGAGGTGTTTGGACTAGAGAGACCTGGAGGTGTTTGGACTAGAGAGAGCTGGAGGTGTTTGGGCTAGAGAGAACTGGAGGTGTTTGGGCTAGAGGGTCATGGAGTTGTTTGGACGAGAGAGAACAGAAGGAGTTTGGACGAGTAAGAACTGGAGGTGTTTGGGCTAGAGAGACCTGGAGGTGTTTGGGCTGGAGAGAACTGGAGGTGTTTGGACTGGAGAGAACTGGAGGTGTTTAGACTAGAGAGAGCTGGAGGTGTTTGGGCTAGAGAGAACTGGAGGTGTTTAGACTAGAGAGTCCTAGAGGTGTTTGGACTAGAGAGACCTGGAGGTGTTTGGACAAGAGAGACCTGGAGGTGTTTGGGCTAGAGGGAACTGGAGGAGTTTGGACGAGAGAGACCTGGAGGTGTTTGGACTAGAGACACCTGGAGGTGTATGAACTAGAGAGAGCTGCAGGTGCTTGGACTAGAGAGACCTGGAGGTGTTTGGACTAGAGGGAACTGGTGGTGCTGGACTAGAGACAACTGGAGGTGTTTGGACTAGAGAGACCAGGAGGTGTTTGGACCAGAGAGAACCGGAGGTGTTTGGACGAGAGAGACCTGGAGGTGTTTGGACTAGAGAGAGCTGGAGGTGTTTGGACTAGAGAGAGCTGGAGGTGTTTGGGCTAGAGAGAACTGGAGGTGTTTGGGCTAGAGAGAACTGGAGGTGTTCGGGCTAGAGAGAACTGGAGGTGTTTGGGCTAGAGAGAACTGGAGGTGTTTGGGCTAGAGAGAACTGGAGGAGTTTGGACTAGAGAGACCTGGAAGTGTTTGGACTAGAGAGAACTGGAGAAGTTTGGACTAGAGACACCTAGAGGTGTTAGGGCTAGAGAAAACTGGAGAAGTTTGGAATAGAGACACCTAGAGGTGTTAGGGCTAGAGAAAACTGGAGTTGATTGGACTAGAGGGCCATGGAGTTGTTTGGACGAGAGAGAACAGAAGGAGTTTGGACGAGTAAGAACTGGGGGTGTTTGGGATAGAGAGACCTGGAGGTGTTTGGGCTGGAGAGACCTGGAGGTGTTTGGACTAGAGAGAACTGGAGGAGTTTGGACTAGAGACACCTGGAGGTGTTTGGGCTAGAGAGACCTGTAGGAGTTTGGACTAGAGAGAACAGGATGTGTTTTGGCTAGAGAGACTGGAGGTGTTTGGACTGGAGACACCTGTAGGAGTTTGGACTGGAGAGAACTGGAGGTGTTTTGAATGGAGAGAACTGGAGGTGTTTGGAATGGAGAGAACTGGAAGTGTTTGGAACGGAGAGAACTGGAGGTGTTTGGACTAGAGAGAACTGGAGGTTTTTGGAATGGAGAGAACGGGAGGTGTTTGGACTAGTGAGAGCTGGAGGTGTTTGGACTAGAGAGAACTGGAGGTGTTTGGACTAGAGAGAACTTAGGTGTATGGTCTAGAGAGAGCTGGAGGTGTTTGGACTAGAGAGAACTTGAGGTGTTTGGACTGGAGAGAACTGGAGGTGTATGGACTGGAGAGAACTGGAGGTGTTTGGACTAGAGAGAGCTGGAGGTGTTTGGGCTAGAGAGAACTGGAGGTGTTTAGACTAGAGAGTCCTAGAGGTGTTTGGACTAGAGAGACCTGGAGGTGCTTGGACTAGAGAGACCTGGAGGTGTTTGGACTAGAGAGCTGGAGGTGTTTGGGCTTGAGAGATCTGGAGGTGTTGGGACTAGAGAGAACTTAGGTGTTTGGACTAGAGAGAGCTGGAGGTGTTTGGACTAGAGAGAACTGGAGGTATTTGGATGAGAGAGACCTGGAGGTGTTTGGACTAGAGAGAGCTGGAGGTGCTTGGACAAGAGAGACCTGGAGGTGTTTGGAGAGGGAACTGGTGGTGCTGGACTACAGACAACTGGAGGTGTTTGGACTACAGAGACCAGGAGGTGTTTGGACCAGAGAGAACCGGAGGTGTTTGGACGAGAGAGACCTGGAGGTGTTTGGGCTAGAGAGACCTGTAGGAGTTTGGACTAGAGAGAACAGGATGTGTTTTGGCTAGAGAGACTGGAGGTGTTTGGACTGGAGACACCTGTAGGAGTTTGGACTGGAGAGAACTGGAGGTGTTTTGAATGGAGAGAACTGGAGGTGTTTTTAAATGGAGAGAACTGGATGTGTTTTGAATGGAGAGAACTGGAGGAGTTTGGAGTAGAGAGAACTGGAGGTGTTTGGCCTAGAGAGAACTGAAGGTGTTTGGCCTAGAGAGAGCTGGAGGAGTTTGGACTAGAGTGAACTGGAGGAGTTTGGACCGGTGAGAACTGGAGCAGTTTGGACTAGAGAGACCTGGAGGTGTTTGGACTAGAGAGAGCTGGAGGTGCTTGGACTAGAGGGACTTGGAGGTGTTTGGACTAGAGAGAACTGGAGAAGTTTGGACTGGAGACACCTAGAGGTGTTTGGACCAGAGACAACTGGAGAAGTTTGGACTAGTGAGAACTGGAGGTGTTTGGACTAGAGAGAACTGGAGGTGTTTGGACTAGAGAGACCTGGAGGTGTTTGGACTAAGGGAACTGGAGGTGTTTTGTCTAGAAACAACTGGAGGTGTTTGGACTAGAGAGACCTGGAAGTGTTTGGACTAGAGAGAACTGGAGGTATTTGGATGAGAGAGACCTGGAGGTGTTTGGACTAGAGAGACCTGGGCGTGATTGGACTAGAGAGAGCAGGAGGTGTTTGGGCTAGAGAGAACTGGAGGTGTTTGGACTAGAGAGAACTGGAGGTGTTTGGGCTAGAGAGAACTGGAGGTGTTTGGGCTAGAGAGAACTGGAGGTGTTTGGACTAGAGAGAACTGGAGGTGTTTGGGCTAGAGAGAACTGGAGGTGTTTGGGCTAGAGAGAACTGGAGGTGTTTGGGCTAGAGAGAACTGGAGGTGTTTGGGCTAGAGAGAACTGGAGGAGTTTGGACTAGAGATAACTGGAGGTGTTTGGATTAGAGAGAACTGGAGTTGTTTGGACTAGAGAGAGCTGGAGAAGTTTGGACTAGAGTGAACTGGAGGAGTTTGGACTAGAGTGAACTGGAGGAGTTTGGACTAGTGAGAATTGCAGGAGTTTGGACGAGAGAGACCTGGAGGTGTTTGGGCTGGAGAGAACTGGAGGTGTTTGGACTGGAGAGAACTGGAGGTGTTTAGACTAGAGAGAGCTGGAGGTGTTTGGGCTAGAGAGAACTGGAGGTGTTTAGACTAGAGAGTCCTAGAGGTGTTTGGACTAGAGAGACCTGGAGGTGTTTGGACAAGAGAGACCTGGAGGTGTTTGGGCTAGAGGGAACTGGAGGAGTTTGGACGAGAGAGACATGGAGGTGTTTGGACTAGAGACACCTGGAGGTGTATGAACTAGAGAGAGCTGCAGGTGCTTGGACTAGAGAGACCTGGAGGTGTTTGGACTAGAGGGAACTGGTGGTGCTGGACTAGAGACAACTGGAGGTGTTTGGACTAGAGAGACCAGGAGGTGTTTGGACCAGAGAGAACCGGAGGTGTTTGGACGAGAGAGACCTGGAGATGTTTGGACTAGAGAGACCTGGAGGTGTTTGGACTAGAGAGAGCTGGAGGTGCTTGGGCTAGAGAGAACTGGAGGTGTTTGGGCTAGAGAGAACTGGAGGTGTTCGGGCTAGAGAGAACTGGAGGTGTTTGGGCTAGAGAGAACTGGAGGTGTTTGGGCTAGAGAGAACTGGAGGAGTTTGGACTAGAGAGACCTGGAAGTGTTTGGACTAGAGAGAACTGGAGAAGTTTGGACTAGAGACACCTAGAGGTGATAGGGCTAGAGAAAACTGGAGAAGTTTGGAATAGAGACACCTAGAGGTGTTAGGGCTAGAGAAAACTGGAGGTGTTTGGACTAGAGGGCCATGAAGTTGTTTGGACGAGAGAGAACAGAAGGAGTTTGGACGAGTAAGAACTGGAGGTGTTTGGGCTAGAGAGACCTGGAGGTGTTTGGGCTGGAGAGACCTGGAGGTGTTTGGACTAGAGAGAACTGGAGGAGTTTGGACTAGAGACACCTGGAGGTGTTTGGGCTAGAGAGACCTGTAGGAGTTTGGACTAGAGAGAACAGGATGTGTTTTGGCTAGAGAGACTGGAGGTGTTTGGACTGGAGAGAACTGGAAGTGTTTCGAATGGAGAGAACTGGAGGTGTTTGGAATGGAGAGAACTGGAGGTTTTTGGAATGGAGAGAACGGGAGGTGTTTAGACTACTGAGAGCTGGAGGTGTTTGGACTAGAGAGAACTGGAGGTATTTGGACAAGAGAGAACTTAGGTGTTTGGTCTAGAGAGAGCTGGAGGTGTTTGGACTAGAGAGAACTGGAGGTGTTTGGACTGGAGAGAACTGGAGGTGTTTGGACTGGAGAGAACTGGAGGTGTTTAGACTAGAGAGAGCTGGAGGTGTTTGGGCTAGAGAGAACTGGAGGTGTTTAGACTAGAGAGTCCTAGAGGTGTTTGGACTAGAGAGACCTGGAGGTGTTTGGACTAGAGAGACCTGGAGGTGTTTGGGCTAGAGGGAACTGGAGGAGTTTGGACGAGAGAGACCTGGAGGTGTTTGGACTAGAGACATCGGGAGGTGTATGAACTAGAGAGAGCTGCAGGTGCTTGGACTAGAGAGACCTGGAGGTGTTTGGACCAGAGGGAACTGGTGGTGCTGGACTAGAGACAACTGGAGGTGTTTGGACTAGAGAGACCAGGAGGTGTTTGGACCAGAGAGAACCGGAGGTGTTTGGACGAGAGAGACCTGGAGGTGTTTGGACTAGAGAGACCTGGAGGTGTTTGGACTAGAGAGAGCTGGAGGTGTTTGGGCTAGAGAGAACTGGAGGTGTTTGGGCTAGAGGGTCATGGAGTTGTTTGGACGAGAGAGAACAGAAGGAGTTTGGACGAGTAAGAACTGGAGGTGTTTGGGCTAGAGAGACCTGGAGGTGTTTGGGCTGGAGAGAACTGGAGGTGTTTGGACTGGAGAGAACTGGAGGTGTTTAGACTAGAGAGAGCTGGAGGTGTTTGGGCTAGAGAGAACTGGAGGTGTTTAGACTAGAGAGTCCTAGAGGTGTTTGGACTAGAGAGACCTGGAGGTGTTTGGACAAGAGAGACCTGGAGGTGTTTGGGCTAGAGGGAACTGGAGGAGTTTGGACGAGAGAGACCTGGAGGTGTTTGGACTAGAGACACCTGGAGGTGTATGAACTAGAGAGAGCTGCAGGTGCTTGGACTAGAGAGACCTGGAGGTGTTTGGACTAGAGGGAACTGGTGGTGCTGGACTAGAGACAACTGGAGGTGTTTGGACTAGAGAGACCAGGAGGTGTTTGGACCAGAGAGAACCGGAGGTGTTTGGACGAGAGAGACCTGGAGGTGTTTGGACTAGAGAGAGCTGGAGGTGTTTGGACTAGAGAGAGCTGGAGGTGTTTGGGCTAGAGAGAACTGGAGGTGTTTGGGCTAGAGAGAACTGGAGGTGTTCGGGCTAGAGAGAACTGGAGGTGTTTGGGCTAGAGAGAACTGGAGGTGTTTGGGCTAGAGAGAACTGGAGGAGTTTGGACTAGAGAGACCTGGAAGTGTTTGGACTAGAGAGAACTGGAGAAGTTTGGACTAGAGACACCTAGAGGTGTTAGGGCTAGAGAAAACTGGAGAAGTTTGGAATAGAGACACCTAGAGGTGTTAGGGCTAGAGAAAACTGGAGTTGATTGGACTAGAGGGCCATGGAGTTGTTTGGACGAGAGAGAACAGAAGGAGTTTGGACGAGTAAGAACTGGGGGTGTTTGGGATAGAGAGACCTGGAGGTGTTTGGGCTGGAGAGACCTGGAGGTGTTTGGACTAGAGAGAACTGGAGGAGTTTGGACTAGAGACACCTGGAGGTGTTTGGGCTAGAGAGACCTGTAGGAGTTTGGACTAGAGAGAACAGGATGTGTTTTGGCTAGAGAGACTGGAGGTGTTTGGACTGGAGACACCTGTAGGAGTTTGGACTGGAGAGAACTGGAGGTGTTTTGAATGGAGAGAACTGGAGGTGTTTGGAATGGAGAGAACTGGAAGTGTTTGGAACGGAGAGAACTGGAGGTGTTTGGACTAGAGAGAACTGGAGGTTTTTGGAATGGAGAGAACGGGAGGTGTTTGGACTAGTGAGAGCTGGAGGTGTTTGGACTAGAGAGAACTGGAGGTGTTTGGACTAGAGAGAACTTAGGTGTATGGTCTAGAGAGAGCTGGAGGTGTTTGGACTAGAGAGAACTTGAGGTGTTTGGACTGGAGAGAACTGGAGGTGTATGGACTGGAGAGAACTGGAGGTGTTTGGACTAGAGAGAGCTGGAGGTGTTTGGGCTAGAGAGAACTGGAGGTGTTTAGACTAGAGAGTCCTAGAGGTGTTTGGACTAGAGAGACCTGGAGGTGCTTGGACTAGAGAGACCTGGAGGTGTTTGGACTAGAGAGCTGGAGGTGTTTGGGCTTGAGAGATCTGGAGGTGTTGGGACTAGAGAGAACTTAGGTGTTTGGACTAGAGAGAGCTGGAGGTGTTTGGACTAGAGAGAACTGGAGGTGTTTGGGCTAGAGAGAACTGGAGGAGTTTGGACTAGAGAGACCTGGAAGTGTTTGGACTAGAGAGAACTGGAGAAGTTTGGACTAGAGACACCTAGAGGTGTTAGGGCTAGAGAAAACTGGAGAAGTTTGGACTAGAGAAACCAAGAGGTGTTAGGGCTAGAGAAAACTGAATGTGTTTGGGCTAGTGAAACCTGGAGGTGTTTGGACTAGAAACACCTAGAGGTGTTAAGGCTAGAGAAAACTGGAGGTGTTTGGGCTAGAGAAACCTGGAGGTGTTTGGACTATAGAGACCTGGAGGTGTTTGGACGAGAGAGAACTGAAGGAGTTTGGACGAGTGAGAACTGGAGGTGTTTGGGCTAGAGAGACCTGGAGGTGTTTGGGCTGGAAAGACCTGGAGGTGTTTGGACTAGAGAGAACTGGAGGAGTTTGGACTAGAGGCACCTGGAGGTGTTTGGCCTAGAGTGACCTGTAGGAGTTTGGACAAGAGAGAACAGGATGTGTTTTGGCTAGAGAGACTGGAGGTGTTTGGACTGGAGACACCTGTAGGAGTTCGGACTGGAGAGAACTTGAGGTGTTTTGAATGGAGAGAACTGGAGGTGTTTGGAATGGAGAGAACTGGAAGTGTTTGGAATGGAGAGAACTGGAAGTGTATGGAATGGAGAGAACTGGAGGTGCTTGGAATGGAGAGAACTGGAGGTGTTTTGAATGGAGAGAACTGGAGGTGTTTAGACTAGAGAGAGCTGGAGGTGTTTGGGCTAGAGAGAACTGGAGGTGTTTAGACTAGAGAGTCCTAGAGGTGTTTGGACTAGAGAGACCTGGAGGTGTTTGGACTAGAGAGACCTGGAGGTGTTTGGGCTAGAGGGAACTGGAGGAGTTTGGACGAGAGAGACCTGGAGGTGTTTGGACTAGAGACATCGGGAGGTGTATGAACTAGAGAGAGCTGCAGGTGCTTGGACTAGAGAGACCTGGAGGTGTTTGGACCAGAGGGAACTGGTGGTGCTGGACTAGAGAGAACTGGAGGTGTTTGGACTAGAGAGACCAGGAGGTGTTTGGACCAGAGAGAACCGGAGGTGTTTGGACGAGAGAGACCTGGAGGTGTTTGGACTAGAGAGACCTGGAGGTGTTTGGACTAGAGAGAGCTGGAGGTGTTTGGGCTAGAGAGAACTGGAGGTGTTTGGGCTAGAGGGTCATGGAGTTGTTTGGACGAGAGAGAACAGAAGGAGTTTGGACGAGTAAGAACTGGAGGTGTTTGGGCTAGAGAGACCTGGAGGTGTTTGGGCTGGAGAGAACTGGAGGTGTTTGGACTGGAGAGAACTGGAGGTGTTTAGACTAGAGAGAGCTGGAGGTGTTTGGGCTAGAGAGAACTGGAGGTGTTTAGACTAGAGAGTCCTAGAGGTGTTTGGACTAGAGAGACCTGGAGGTGTTTGGACAAGAGAGACCTGGAGGTGTTTGGGCTAGAGGGAACTGGAGGAGTTTGGACGAGAGAGACATGGAGGTGTTTGGACTAGAGACACCTGGAGGTGTATGAACTAGAGAGAGCTGCAGGTGCTTGGACTAGAGAGACCTGGAGGTGTTTGGACTAGAGGGAACTGGTGGTGCTGGACTAGAGACAACTGGAGGTGTTTGGACTAGAGAGACCAGGAGGTGTTTGGACCAGAGAGAACCGGAGGTGTTTGGACGAGAGAGACCTGGAGGTGTTTGGACTAGAGAGAGCTGGAGGTGTTTGGACTAGAGAGAGCTGGAGGTGTTTGGGCTAGAGAGAACTGGAGGTGTTTGGGCTAGAGAGAACTGGAGGTGTTCGGGCTAGAGAGAACTGGAGGTGTTTGGGCTAGAGAGAACTGGAGGTGTTTGGGCTAGAGAGAACTGGAGGAGTTTGGACTAGAGAGACCTGGAAGTGTTTGGACTAGAGAGAACTGGAGAAGTTTGGACTAGAGACACCTAGAGGTGTTAGGGCTAGAGAAAACTGGAGAAGTTTGGAATAGAGACACCTAGAGGTGTTAGGGCTAGAGAAAACTGGAGTTGATTGGACTAGAGGGCCATGGAGTTGTTTGGACGAGAGAGAACAGAAGGAGTTTGGACGAGTAAGAACTGGGGGTGTTTGGGATAGAGAGACCTGGAGGTGTTTGGGCTAGAGAGACCTGTAGGAGTTTGGACTAGAGAGAACAGGATGTGTTTTGGCTAGAGAGACTGGAGGTGTTTGGACTGGAGACACCTGTAGGAGTTTGGACTGGAGAGAACTGGAGGTGTTTTGAATGGAGAGAACTGGAGGTGTTTGGAATGGAGAGAACTGGAAGTGTTTGGAACGGAAAGAACTGGAGGTGTTTGGACTAGAGAGAACTGGAGGTTTTTGGAATGGAGAGAACGGGAGGTGTTTGGACTAGTGAGAGCTGGAGGTGTTTGGACTAGAGAGAACTGGAGGTGTTTGGACTAGAGAGAACTTAGGTGTATGGTCTAGAGAGAGCTGGAGGTGTTTGGACTAGAGAGAACTTGAGGTGTTTGGACTGGAGAGAACTGGAGGTGTATGGACTGGAGAGAACTGGAGGTGTTTGGACTAGAGAGAGCTGGAGGTGTTTGGGCTAGAGAGAACTGGAGGTGTTTAGACTAGAGAGTCCTAGAGGTGTTTGGACTAGAGAGACCTGGAGTTGTTTGGACTAGAGAGACCTGGAGGTGTTTGGACTAGAGAGCTGGAGGTGTTTGGGCTTGAGAGATCTGGAGGTGTTGGGACTAGAGAGAACTTAGGTGTTTGGACTAGAGAGAGCTGGAGGTGTTTGGACTAGAGAGAACTGGAGGTGTTTGGGCTAGAGAGAACTGGAGGAGTTTGGACTAGAGAGACCTGGAAGTGTTTGGACTAGAGAGAACTGGAGAAGTTTGGACTAGAGACACCTAGAGGTGTTAGGGCTAGAGAAAACTGGAGAAGTTTGGACTAGAGAAACCAAGAGGTGTTAGGGCTAGAGAAAACTGAATGTGTTTGGGCTAGTGAAACCTGGAGGTGTTTGGACTAGAAACACCTAGAGGTGTTAAGGCTAGAGAAAACTGGAGGTGTTTGGGCTAGAGAAACCTGGAGGTGTTTGGACTATAGAGACCTGGAGGTGTTTGGACGAGAGAGAACTGAAGGAGTTTGGACGAGTGAGAACTGGAGGTGTTTGGGCTAGAGAGACCTGGAGGTGTTTGGGCTGGAAAGACCTGGAGGTGTTTGGACTAGAGAGAACTGGAGGAGTTTGGACTACAGGCACCTGGAGGTGTTTGGCCTAGAGTGACCTGTAGGAGTTTGGACAAGAGAGAACAGGATGTGTTTTGGCTAGAGAGACTGGAGGTGTTTGGACTGGAGACACCTGTAGGAGTTCGGACTGGAGAGAACTTGAGGTGTTTTGAATGGAGAGAACTGGAGGTGTTTGGAATGGAGAGAACTGGAAGTGTTTGGAATGGAGAGAACTGGAAGTGTTTGGAATGGAGAGAACTGGAGGTGCTTGGAATGGAGAGAACTGGAGGTGTTTTGAATGGAGAGAACTGGAGGAGTTTGGACTAGTGAGAGCTGGAGGTGTTTGGACTAGAGAGAACTTAGGTGTTTGGACTAGAGAGACCTGGAGGTGTTTGGACTATAGAGACCTGGAGGTGTTTGAACTATAGAGGCCTGGAGGTGTTTGGACTAAAGAGAACTGGAGGTGTTTGGACTAGAGAGAACTGGAGGTTATTGGACTAGAGAGACCTAGAGGTGTTTGGACTAGAGAGAACTGGAAGTGTTTGGACTAGAGCGACCTGGAGGTGTTTGGATTAGAGAGAGCTGGAGAAGTTTGGTCTAGAGAGAACTGGAGGATTTTGGACTAGAGAGAACTGGAGACGTTTGACTAGAGAGAACTGGAGGTGATAGGAGTAGTGAGAACTGGAGGTGTTTGGACTAGGGAGAACTGGAGGTGTTTGGTCTATTGAGAACTGGAGGAGTTTGGACTAGAGAGACCTGGAGGTGTTTGGACTAGAGAGAGCTGGAGGTGCTTGGAGTAGAGAGACCTGGAGGTGATTGGACTAGAGAGACCTGGAGAAGTTTGGACTGGAGACACCTAGAGGTGTTTGGACTAGAGAGAACTGGACGTGTTTGGACGAGAGAGACCTGCAGGTGTTTGGACTAGGGAGACCTGGAGGTGTATGGACTAGAGAGAGCTGGAGGTGCTTGGACTAGAGAGACCTGGAGGTGTTTGGAGAGGGAACTGGTGGTGCTGGACTACAGACAACTGGAGGTGTTTGGACTAGAGAGACCAGGAGGTGTTTGGACCAGAGAGAACCGGAGGTGTTTGGACGAGAGAGACCTGGAGGTGTTTGGGCTAGAGAGACCTGTAGGAGTTTGGACTAGAGAGAACAGGATGTGTTTTGGCTAGAGAGACTGGAGGTGTTTTGAATGGAGAGAACTGGAGGTGTTTGGAATGGAGAGAACTGGATGTGTTTTGAATGGAGAGAACTGGAGGAGTTTGGAGTAGAGAGAACTGGAGGTGTTTGGCCTAGAGAGAACTGGAGGTGTTTGGCCTTGAGAGAGCTGGAGGAGTTTGGACTAGAGTGAACTGGAGGAGTTTGGACTAGTAAGAACTGGAGCAGTTTGGACTAGAGAGACCTGGAGGTGTTTGGACTAGAGAGAGCTGGAGGTGCTTCGACTAGAGGGACTTGGAGGTGTTTGGACTAGAGAGAACTGGAGAGGTTTGGACTGGAGACACCTAGAGGTGTTTGGACCAGAGACAACTGGAGAAGTTTGGACTAGTAAGAACTGGAGAAGTTTGGACTAGAGAGACCTGGAGGTGTTTGGACTAGAGAGAGCTGGAGGTGCTTCGACTAGAGGGACTTGGAGGTGTTTGGACTAGGGAGAACTGGAGGTGTTTGGACTAGAGAGACCTGGAGGTGTTTGGACTAGAGGGAACTGTAGGTGTTTTGTCTAGAAACAACTGGAGGTGTTTGGACTAGAGAGACCTGGAAGTGTTTGGACTAGAGAGAACTGGAGGTATTTGGATGAGAGAGACCTGGAGGTGTTTGGACTAGAGAGACCTGGGCGTGATTGGACTAGAGAGAGCTGGAGGTGTTTGGGCTAGAGAGAACAGGAGGTGTTTGGACTAGAGGGACCTGGAGGTGTTTGGACTAGAGAGAGCTGGAGGAGTTTGGTCTAGAGAGAACTGGAGGAGTTTGGAGTAGAGAGAACTGGAGGTGTTTGGCCTAGAGACAACTGGAGGTGTTTGGACTAGAGAGAGCTGGAGGAGTTTGGACTAGAGTGAACTGGAGGAGTTTGGACTAATGAGAACTGGAGGGGTTTGGACTAGAGAGACCTGGAGGTGTTTGGACTAGAGAGAGCTGGAGGTGCTTGGACTAGAGGGACCTGGAGGTGTTTCGACTAGAGAGAACTGGAGAAGTTTGGACTGGGGACACCTAGAGGTGTTTGGACCAGAGACAAGTGGAGAAGTTTGGACTAGTGAGAACTGGAGGTGTTTGGACTGGAGAGTACTGGAGGTGTTTGCACTAGAGAGAGCTGGAGGTGTTTGGACTAGAGGGAACTGGAGGTGTTTGGTCTAGAAACAACTGGAGGTGTTTGGACTAGTGAGACCTGGAGGTGTTTGGACTAGAGAGAACTGGAGGTATTTGGATGAGAGAGACCTGGAGGTGTTTGGACTAAAGAGACCTGGGGGTGATTGGACTAGAGAGAGCTGGAGGTGTTTGGGCTAGAGAGAACTGGAGGTGTTTGGACTAGAGTGAACTGGAGGTGTTTGGGCTAGAGAGAACTGGAGGTGTTTGAACTAGACAGAGCTGGAGGTGTTTGGGCTAGAGAGAACTGGAGGAGTTTGGAATAGAGAGACCTGGAGCAGTTTGGTCTAGAGAGAACTGGAGGAGTTTGGTCTAGAGAGAACTGGAGGTGTTTGGATTAGAGAGAACTGGAGTTGTTTGGACTAGAGAGAGCTGGAGAAGTTTGGACTAGAGTGAACTGGAGGAGTTTGGACTAGAGTGAACTGGAGGAGTTTGGACAAGTGAGAAATGGAGGAGTTTGGACGAGAGAGACCTGGATGTGTTTGGACTAGAGAGAGCTGTAGATGCTTGGATTAGTGAGACCTGGAGGTGTTTGGACCAGGGAGAACTGGAGAAATTTGTACTGGAGACACCTAGAGGTGTTTCTACCACAGAGAACTGGAGAAGTTTGAACTAGTGAGAACTGGAGGTGTTTGGGCTACAGAGACCTGGAGGTCTTTGGGCTAGAGAGACCTGGAGGTGTTTGGACTAGAGAGTCCTGGAGGTGTTTGGACTAGAGAGACCTGGAGGTGTTTGGACTAGAGAGAACTGGAGGTTTTTGGACTAGAGAGAACTGGAGGTGTTTGGACTAGAGAGAACTGGAGGTGTTTGGACTAGAGAGACCTGCAGGTGTTTGGACTAGAGAGAGCTGGAGGAGTTTGGTCTAGAGAGAAATGGAGGAGTTTGGACTAGAGAGAACTGGAGGTGTTTGGCCTAGAGAGAACTGGAGGTGTTTGTACTAGAGAGAGCTGGAGCAGTTTGGACTAGAGTGAACTAGAGCAGTTTGGACTAGTGAGAACTGGAGGAGTTTGGACTAGTGAGAACTGGAGGAGTTTGGACGAGAGAGACCTGGAGGTGTTTGGACTAGAGAGAGCTGGAGGTGCTTGGACTAGAGGGACCTGGAGGTGTTTGGACCAGAGACAACTGGAGAAGTTTGGACTGGAGACACCTAGAGGTGTTTGGACCAGAGACAACTGCAGAAGTTTGGACTAGTGAGAACTGGAGGTGTTTGGACAAGATAGACCTGGAGGTGTTTGAACTAGAGGGAACTGGAGGTGTTTGGTCTAGAAACAACTGGAGGTGTTTGGACGAGAGAGACTTGGAGGTGTTTGGACGAGAGAGACCTGGAGGAGTTTGGACTACAGAGACCTGGAGGTGTTTGGACTAGAGAGCTGGAGGTGTTTGGGCTGGAGAGAACAGGAGGTGCTTGGAATGGAGAGAACTGGAGGTGTTTTGAATGGAGAGAACTGGAGGAGTTTGGAATAGTGAGAGCTGGAGGTGTTTGGACTAGAGAGAACTTAGGTGTTTGGACTAGAGAGACCTGGAGGTGTTTGGACTATAGAGACCTGGAGGTGTTTGAACTATAGAGGCCTGGAGGTGTTTGGACTAAAGAGAACTGGAGGTGTTTGGACTAGAGAGAACTGGAGGTTATTGGACTAGAGAGACCTAGAGGTGTTTGGACTAGAGAGAACTGGACGTGTTTGGACGAGAGAGAACTGGAGGTGTTTGGGCTAGAGAGAACTGGAGGAGTTTGGACTAGAGAGAACTTAGGTGTATGGTCTAGAGAGAGCTGGAGGTGTTTGGACTAGAGAGAACTTGAGGTGTTTGGACTGGAGAGAACTGGAGGTGTATGGACTGGAGAGAACTGGAGGTGTTTGGACTAGAGAGAGCTGGAGGTGTTTGGGCTAGAGAGAACTGGAGGTGTTTAGACTAGAGAGTCCTAGAGGTGTTTGGACTAGAGAGACCTGGAGTTGTTTGGACTAGAGAGACCTGGAGGTGTTTGGACTAGAGAGCTGGAGGTGTTTGGGCTTGAGAGATCTGGAGGTGTTGGGACTAGAGAGAACTTAGGTGTTTGGACTAGAGAGAGCTGGAGGTGTTTGGAATAGAGAGAACTGGAGGTGTTTGGGCTAGAGAGAACTGGAGGAGTTTGGACTAGAGAGACCTGGAAGTGTTTGGACTAGAGAGAACTGGAGAAGTTTGGACTAGAGACACCTAGAGGTGTTAGGGCTAGAGAAAACTGGAGAAGTTTGGACTAGAGAAACCAAGAGGTGTTAGGGCTAGAGAAAACTGAATGTGTTTGGGCTAGTGAAACCTGGAGGTGTTTGGACTAGAAACACCTAGAGGTGTTAAGGCTAGAGAAAACTGGAGGTGTTTGGGCTAGAGAAACCTGGAGGTGTTTGGACTAGAGAGACCTGGAGGTGTTTGGACGAGAGAGAACTGAAGGAGTTTGGACGAGTGAGAACTGGAGGTGTTTGGGCTAGAGAGACCTGGAGGTGTTTGGGCTGGAAAGACCTGGAGGTGTTTGGACTAGAGAGAACTGGAGGAGTTTGGACTAGAGGCACCTGGAGGTGTTTGGCCTAGAGTGACCTGTAGGAGTTTGGACAAGAGAGAACAGGATGTGTTTTGGCTAGAGAGACTGGAGGTGTTTGGACTGGAGACACCTGTAGGAGTTCGGACTGGAGAGAACTTGAGGTGTTTTGAATGGAGAGAACTGGAGGTGTTTGGAATGGAGAGAACTGGAAGTGTTTGGAATGGAGAGAACTGGAAGTGTTTGGAATGGAGAGAACTGGAGGTGCTTGGAATGGAGAGAACTGGAGGTGTTTTGAATGGAGAGAACTGGAGGAGTTTGGACTAGTGAGAGCTGGAGGTGTTTGGACTAGAGAGAACTTAGGTGTTTGGACTAGAGAGACCTGGAGGTGTTTGGACTATAGAGACCTGGAGGTGTTTGAACTATAGAGGCCTGGAGGTGTTTGGACTAAAGAGAACTGGAGGTGTTTGGACTAGAGAGAACTGGAGGTTATTGGACTAGAGAGACCTAGAGGTGTTTGGACTAGAGAGAACTGGAATTGTTTGGACTAGAGCGACCTGGAGGTGTTTGGATTAGAGAGAGCTGGAGAAGTTTGGTCTAGAGAGAACTGGAGGATTTTGGACTAGAGAGAACTGGAGACGTTTGACTAGAGAGAACTGGAGGTGTTAGGAGTAGTGAGAACTGGAGGTGTTTGGACTAGGGAGAACTGGAGGTGTTTGGTCTATTGAGAACTGGAGGAGTTTGGACTAGAGAGACCTGGAGGTGTTTGGACTAGAGAGAGCTGGAGGTGCTTGGAGTAGAGAGACCTGGAGGTGATTGGACTAGAGAGACCTGGAGAAGTTTGGACTGGAGACACCTAGAGGTGTTTGGACTAGAGAGAACTGGACGTGTTTGGACGAGAAAGACCTGCAGGTGTTTGGACTAGGGAGACCTGGAGGTGTATGGACTAGAGAGAGCTGGAGGTGCTTGGACTAGAGAGACCTGGAGGTGTTTGGAGAGGGAACTGGTGGTGCTGGACTACAGACAACTGGAGGTGTTTGGACTAGAGAGACCAGGAGGTGTTTGGACCAGAGAGAACCGGAGGTGTTTGGACGAGAGAGACCTGGAGGTGTTTGGGCTAGAGAGACCTGTAGGAGTTTGGACTAGAGAGAACAGGATGTGTTTTGGCTAGAGAGACTGGAGGTGTTTTGAATGGAGAGAACTGGAGGTGTTTGGAATGGAGAGAACTGGATGTGTTTTGAATGGAGAGAACTGGAGGAGTTTGGAGTAGAGAGAACTGGAGGTGTTTGGCCTAGAGAGAACTGGAGGTGTTTGGCCTTGAGAGAGCTGGAGGAGTTTGGACTAGAGTGAACTGGAGGAGTTTGGACTAGTAAGAACTGGAGCAGTTTGGACTAGAGAGACCTGGAGGTGTTTGGACTAGAGAGAGCTGGAGGTGCTTCGACTAGAGGGACTTGGAGGTGTTTGGACTAGAGAGAACTGGAGAGGTTTGGACTGGAGACACCTAGAGGTGTTTGGACCAGAGACAACTGGAGAAGTTTGGACTAGTAAGAACTGGAGAAGTTTGGACTAGAGAGACCTGGAGGTGTTTGGACTAGAGAGAGCTGGAGGTGCTTCGACTAGAGGGACTTGGAGGTGTTTGGACTAGGGAGAACTGGAGGTGTTTGGACTAGAGAGACCTGGAGGTGTTTGGACTAGAGGGAACTGTAGGTGTTTTGTCTAGAAACAACTGGAGGTGTTTGGACTAGAGAGACCTGGAAGTGTTTGGACTAGAGAGAACTGGAGGTATTTGGATGAGAGAGACCTGGAGGTGTTTGGACTAGAGAGACCTGGGCGTGATTGGACTAGAGAGAGCTGGAGGTGTTTGGGCTAGAGAGAACAGGAGGTGTTTGGACTAGAGGGACCTGGAGGTGTTTGGACTAGAGAGAGCTGGAGGAGTTTGGTCTAGAGAGAACTGGAGGAGTTTGGAGTAGAGAGAACTGGAGGTGTTTGGCCTAGAGACAACTGGAGGTGTTTGGACTAGAGAGAGCTGGAGGAGTTTGGACTAGAGTGAACTGGAGGAGTTTGGACTAATGAGAACTGGAGGGGTTTGGACTAGAGAGACCTGGAGGTGTTTGGACTAGAGAGAGCTGGAGGTGCTTGGACTAGAGGGACCTGGAGGTGTTTCGACTAGAGAGAACTGGAGAAGTTTGGACTGGGGACACCTAGAGGTGTTTGGACCAGAGACAAGTGGAGAAGTTTGGACTAGTGAGAACTGGAGGTGTTTGGACTGGAGAGTACTGGAGGTGTTTGCACTAGAGAGAGCTGGAGGTGTTTGGACTAGAGGGAACTGGAGGTGTTTGGTCTAGAAACAACTGGAGGTGTTTGGACTAGTGAGACCTGGAGGTGTTTGGACTAGAGAGAACTGGAGGTATTTGGATGAGAGAGACCTGGAGGTGTTTGGACTAGAGAGACCTGGGGGTGATTGGACTAGAGAGAGCTGGAGGTGTTTGGGCTAGAGAGAACTGGAGGTGTTTGGACTAGAGTGAACTGGAGGTGTTTGGGCTAGAGAGAACTGGAGGTGTTTGGACTAGACAGAGCTGGAGGTGTTTGGGCTAGAGAGAACTGGAGGAGTTTGGAATAGAGAGACCTGGAGCAGTTTGGTCTAGAGAGAACTGGAGGAGTTTGGTCTAGAGAGAACTGGAGGTGTTTGGATTAGAGAGAACTGGAGTTGTTTGGACTAGAGAGAGCTGGAGAAGTTTGGACTAGAGTGAACTGGAGGAGTTTGGACTAGAGTGAACTGGAGGAGTTTGGACAAGTGAGAAATGGAGGAGTTTGGACGAGAGAGACCTGGATGTGTTTGGACTAGAGAGAGCTGTAGATGCTTGGATTAGTGAGACCTGGAGGTGTTTGGACCAGGGAGAACTGGAGAAATTTGTACTGGAGACACCTAGAGGTGTTTCTACCACAGAGAACTGGAGAAGTTTGAACTAGTGAGAACTGGAGGTGTTTGGGCTACAGAGACCTGGAGGTCTTTGGGCTAGAGAGACCTGGAGGTGTTTGGACTAGAGAGTCCTGGAGGTGTTTGGACTAGAGAGACCTGGAGGTTTTTGGACTATAGAGACCTGGAGGTGTTTGGAGTATAGAGGCCTGGAGGTCTTTGGACTAGAGAGAACTGGAGGTTTTTGGACTAGAGAGAACTGGAGGTGTTTGGACTAGAGAGAACTGGAGGTGTTTGGACTAGAGAGACCTGCAGGTGTTTGGACTAGAGAGAGCTGGAGGAGTTTGGTCTAGAGAGAAATGGAGGAGTTTGGACTAGAGAGAACTGGAGGTGTTTGGCCTAGAGAGAACTGGAGGTGTTTGTACTAGAGAGAGCTGGAGCAGTTTGGACTAGAGTGAACTAGAGCAGTTTGGACTAGTGAGAACTGGAGGAGTTTGGACTAGTGAGAACTGGAGGAGTTTGGACGAGAGAGACCTGGAGGTGTTTGGACTAGAGAGAGCTGGAGGTGCTTGGACTAGAGGGACCTGGAGGTGTTTGGACCAGAGACAACTGGAGAAGTTTGGACTGGAGACACCTAGAGGTGTTTGGACCAGAGACAACTGCAGAAGTTTGGACTAGTGAGAACTGGAGGTGTTTGGACAAGATAGACCTGGAGGTGTTTGGACTAGAGGGAACTGGAGGTGTTTGGTCTAGAAACAACTGGAGGTGTTTGGACGAGAGAGACTTGGAGGTGTTTGGACGAGAGAGACCTGGAGGAGTTTGGACTACAGAGACCTGGAGGTGTTTGGACTAGAGAGCTGGAGGTGTTTGGGCTGGAGAGAACAGGAGGTGCTTGGAATGGAGAGAACTGGAGGTGTTTTGAATGGAGAGAACTGGAGGAGTTTGGAATAGTGAGAGCTGGAGGTGTTTGGACTAGAGAGAACTTAGGTGTTTGGACTAGAGAGACCTGGAGGTGTTTGGACTATAGAGACCTGGAGGTGTTTGAACTATAGAGGCCTGGAGGTGTTTGGACTAAAGAGAACTGGAGGTGTTTGGACTAGAGAGAACTGGAGGTTATTGGACTAGAGAGACCTAGAGGTGTTTGGACTAGAGAGAACTGGACGTGTTTGGACGAGAGAGACCTGCAGGTGTTTGGACTAGAGAGACCTGGAGGTGTATGGAGTAGAGAGAGCTGGAGGTACTTGGACTACAGAGACCTGGAGGTGTTTGGACTAGAGAGAGCTGGAGGTGTTTGGGCTAGAGAGAACTGGAGGTGTTTGGGCTAGAGAGAACTGGAGGTTTTTGGACTAGAGAGAACTGGAGGTGTTTAGGCTAGAGAGAACTGGAGGAGTTTGGAATAGAGAGACCTGGAAGTGTTTGGACTAGAGAGAACTGGAGAAGTTTGGACTAGAGACACCTAGAGGTGTTAGGGCTAGAGAAAACTGGAGAAGTTTGGACTAGAGAAACCAAGAGGTGTTAGGGCTAGAGAAAACTGAATGTGTTTGGGCTAGTGAAACCTGGAGGTGTTTGGACTAGAAACACCTAGAGGTGTTAAGAATAGAGAAAACTGGAGGTGTTTGGGCTAGAGAAACCTGGAGGTGTTTGGACTAGAGAGACCTGGAGGTGTTTGGACGAGAAAGAACTGAAGGAGTTTGGACGAGTGAGAACTGGAGGTGTTTGGGCTAGAGAGACCTGGAGGTGTTTGGGCTGGAAAGACCTGGAGGTGTTTGGACTAGAGAGAACTGGAGGAGTTTGGACTAGAGGCACCTGGAGGTGTTTGGCCTAGAGTGACCTGTAGGAGTTTGGACAAGAGAGAACAGGATGTGTTTTGGCTAGAGAGACTGGAGGTGTTTGGACTAGAGAGAGCTGGAGGTGCTTGGACTAGAGAGAGCTGGAGGTGCTTGGAGTAGAGAGACCTGGAGGTGATTGGACTAGAGAGACCTGGAGAAGTTTGGACTGGAGACACCTAGAGGTGTTTGGACTAGAGAGAACTGGACGTGTTTGGACGAGAGAGACCTGCAGGTGTTTGGACTAGAGAGACCTGGAGGTGTATGGACTAGAGAGAGCTGGAGGTGCTTGGACTAGAGAGACCTGGAGGTGTTTGGAGAGGGAACTGGTGGTGCTGGACTACAGACAACTGGAGTTGTTTGGACTACAGAGACCAGGAGGTGTTTGGACCAGAGAGAACCGGAGGTGTTTGGACGAGAGAGACCTGGAGGTGTTTGGGCTAGAGAGACCTGTAGGAGTTTGGACTAGAGAGAACAGGATGTGTTTTGGCTAGAGAGACTGGAGGTGTTTGGACTGGAGACACCTGTAGGAGTTTGGACTGGAGAGAACTGGAGGTGTTTTGAATGGAGAGAACTGGAGGTGTTTGGAATGGAGAGAACTGGATGTGTTTTGAATGGAGAGAACTGGAGGAGTTTGGAGTAGAGAGAACTGCAGGTGTTTGGCCTAGAGAGAACTGGAGGTGTTTGGCCTAGAGAGAGCTGGAGGAGTTTGGACTAGAGTGAACTGGAGGAGTTTGGACTAGTGAGAACTGGAGCAGTTTGGACTAGAGAGACCTGGAGGTGTTTGGACTAGAGAGAACTGGAGGTATTTGGACTAGAGAGACCTGGAGGTGTTTGGACTAGAGGGAACTGGAGGTGTTTGGTCTAGAAACAACTGGAGGTGTTTGGACTAGAGAGACCTGGAAGTGTTTGGACTAGAGAGAACTGGAGGTATTTGGATGAGAGAGACCTGGAGGTGTTTGGACTAGAGAGACCTGGGCGTGATTGGACTAGAGAGAGCTGGAGGTGTTTGGGCTAGAGAGAACTGGAGGTGTTTGGACTGGAGAGAACTGGAGGTGTTTGGACTAGAGAGACCTGGAGGTGTTTGGACTAGAGGGAACTGGAGGTGTTTGGTCTAGAAACAACTGGAGGTGTTTGGACTAGAGAGACCTGGAGGTGTTTGGACTAGAGAGAACTGGAGGTATTTGGATGAGAGAGACCTGGAGGTGTTTGGACTAGAGAGACCTGGGGGTGATTGGACTAGAGAGAGCTGGAGATGTTTGGACTAGAGTGAACTGGAGGTGTTTGGGCTAGAGAGAACTGGAGGTGTTTGGACTAGACAGAGCTGGAGGTGTTTGGGCTAGAGAGAACTGGAGGAGTTTGGAATAGAGAGACCTGGAGCAGTTTGGTCTAGAGAGAACTGGAGGAGTTTGGTCTAGAGAGAACTGGAGGTGTTTGGATTAGAGAGAACTGGAGTTGTTTGGACTAGAGAGAGCTGGAGAAGTTTGGACTAGAGTGAACTGGAGGAGTTTGGACTAGAGTGAACTGGAGGAGTTTGGACAAGTGAGAAATGGAGGAGTTTGGACGAGAGAGACCTGGATGTGTTTGGACTAGAGAGAGCTGTAGATGCTTGGATTAGTGAGACCTGGAGGTGTTTGGCCTAGGGAGAACTGGAGAAATTTGTACTGGAGACACCTAGAGGTGTTTGTACCACAGAGAACTGGAGAAGTTTGAACTAGTGAGAACTGGAGGTGTTTGGGCTACAGAGACCTGGAGGTCTTTGGGCTAGAGAGACCTGGAGGTGTTTGGACTAGAGAGTCCTGGAGGTGTTTGGACTAGAGAGACCTGGAGGTTTTTGGACTATAGAGACCTGGAGGTGTTTGGAGAATAGAGGCCTGGACGTCTTTGGACTAGAGAGAACTGGAGGTTTTTGGACTAGAGAGAACTGGAGGTGTTTGGACTAGAGAGAACTGGAGGTGTTTGGACTAGAGAGACCTGGAGGTGTTTGGACTAGAGAGAGCTGGAGGAGTTTGGTCTAGAGAGAAATGGAGGAGTTTGGACTAGAGAGAACTGGAGGTGTTTGGCCTAGAGAGAACTGGAGGTGTTTGTACTAGAGAGAGCTGGAGCAGTTTGGACTAGAGTGAACTGGAGCAGTTTGGACTAGTGAGACCTGGAGGTGTTTGGACTAGAGAGAGCTGGAGGTGCTTGGACTAGAGGGACCTGGAGGTGTTTGGACCAGAGACAACTGGAGAAGTTTGGACTGGAGACACCTTGAGGTGTTTGGACCAGAGACAACTGCAGAAGTTTGGACTAGTGAGAACTGGAGGTGTTTGGACAAGATAGACCTGGAGGTGTTTGGACTAGAGGGAACCGGAGGTGTTTGGTCTAGAAACAACTGGAGGTGTTTGGACGAGAGAGACTTGGAGGTGTTTGGACGAGAGAGACCTGGAGGAGTTTGGACTACAGAGACCTGGAGGTGTTTGGACTAGAGAGCTGGAGGTGTTTGGGCTTGAGAGATCTGGAGGTGTTGGGACTAGAGAGAACTTAACTGTTTGGACTAGAGAGAGCTGGAGGTGTTTGGACTAGAGAGAACTGGAGGTGTTTGGGCTAGAGAGAACTGGAGGAGTTTGGAATAGAGAGACCTGAAAGTGTTTGGACTAGAGAGAACTGGAGAAGTTTGGACTAGAGATACCTAGAGGTGTTAGGGCTAGAGAAAACTGGAGAAGTTTGGACTAGAGAAACCAAGAGGTGTTAAGGCTAGAGAAAACTGGAGGTGTTTGGGCTAGAGAAACCTGGAGGTGTTTGGACTAGAGAGACCTGGAGGTGTTTGGACGAGAGAGAACTGAAGGAGTTTGGACGAGTGAGAACTGGAGGTGTTTGGGCTAGAGAGACCTGGAGGTGTTTGGGCTGGAAAGACCTGGAGGTGTTTGGACTAGAGAGAACTGGAGGAGTTTGGACTAGAGGCACCTGGAGGTGTTTGGCCTAGAGTGACCTGTAGGAGTTTGGACAAGAGAGAACAGGATGTGTTTTGGCTAGAGAGACTGGAGGTGTTTGGACTAGAGAGAGCTGGAGGTGCTTGGACTAGAGAGAGCTGGAGGTGCTTGGAGTAGAGAGACCTGGAGGTGATTGGACTAGTGAGACCTGGAGAAGTTTGGACTGGAGACACCTAGAGGTGTTTGGACTAGTGGGAACTGGACGTGTTTGGACGAGAGAGACCTGCAGGTGTTTGGACTAGAGAGACCTGGAGGTGTATGGACTAGAGAGAGCTGGAGGTGCTTGGACTAGAGAGACCTGGAGGTGTTTGGAGAGGGAACTGGTGGTGCTGGACTACAGACAACTGGAGTTGTTTGGACTACAGAGACCAGGAGGTGTTTGGACCAGAGAGAACCGGAGGTGTTTGGACGAGAGAGACCTGGAGGTGTTTGGGCTAGAGAGACCTGTAGGAGTTTGGACTAGAGAGAACAGGATGTGTTTTGGCTAGAGAGACTGGAGGTGTTTGGACTGGAGACACCTGTAGGAGTTTGGACTGGAGAGAACTGGAGGTGTTTTGAAAGGAGAGAACTGGAGGTGTTTGGAATGGAGAGAACTGGATGTGTTTTGAATGGAGAGAACTGGAGGAGTTTGGAGTAGAGAGAACTGCAGGTGTTTGGCCTAGAGAGAACTGGAGGTGTTTGGCCTAGAGAGAGCTGGAGGAGTTTGGACTAGAGTGAACTGGAGGAGTTTGGACTAGTGAGAACTGGAGCAGTTTGGACTAGAGAGACCTGGAGGTGTTTGGACTAGAGAGAGCTGTAGGTGCTTCGACTAGAGGGACTTGGAGGGGTTTGGACTAGAGAGAACTGGAGAGGTTTGGACTGGAGACACCTAGAGGTGTTTGGACCAGAGACAACTGGAGAAGTTTGGACTAGTGAGAACTGGAGGTGTTTGGACTAGGGAGAACTGGAGGTGTTTGGACTAGAGAGACCTGGAGGTGTTTGGACTAGAGGGAACTGGAGGTGTTTGGTCTAGAAACAACTGGAGGTGTTTGGACTAGAGAGACCTGGAAGTGTTTGGACTAGAGAGAACTGGAGGTATTTGGATGAGAGAGACCTGGAGGTGTTTGGACTAGAGAGACCTGGGCGTGATTGGACTAGAGAGAGCTGGAGGTGTTTGGGCTAGAGAGAACTGGAGGTGTTTGGACTGGAGAGAACTGGAGGTGTTTGGACTAGAGAGACCTGGAGGTGTTTGGACTAGAGGGAACTGGAGGTGTTTGGTCTAGAAACAACTGGAGGTGTTTGGACTAGAGAGACCTGGAGGTGTTTGGACTAGAGAGAACTGGAGGTATTTGGATGAGAGAGACCTGGAGGTGTTTGGACTAGAGAGACCTGGGGGTGATTGGACTAGAGAGAGCTGGAGATGTTTGGACTAGAGTGAACTGGAGGTGTTTGGGCTAGAGAGAACTGGAGGTGTTTGGACTAGACAGAGCTGGAGGTGTTTGGGCTAGAGAGAACTGGAGGAGTTTGGAATAGAGAGACCTGGAGCAGTTTGGTCTAGAGAGAACTGGAGGAGTTTGGTCTAGAGAGAACTGGAGGTGTTTGGATTAGAGAGAACTGGAGTTGTTTGGACTAGAGAGAGCTGGAGAAGTTTGGACTAGAGTGAACTGGAGGAGTTTGGACTAGAGTGAACTGGAGGAGTTTGGACAAGTGAGAAATGGAGGAGTTTGGACGAGAGAGACCTGGATGTGTTTGGACTAGAGAGAGCTGTAGATGCTTGGATTAGTGAGACCTGGAGGTGTTTGGCCTAGGGAGAACTGGAGAAATTTGTACTGGAGACACCTAGAGGTGTTTGTACCACAGAGAACTGGAGAAGTTTGAACTAGTGAGAACTGGAGGTGTTTGGACTAGAGAGCTGGAGGTGTTTGGGCTTGAGAGATCTGGAGGTGTTGGGACTAGAGAGAACTTAACTGTTTGGACTAGAGAGAGCTGGAGGTGTTTGGACTAGAGAGAACTGGAGGTGTTTGGGCTAGAGAGAACTGGAGGAGTTTGGAATAGAGAGACCTGAAAGTGTTTGGACTAGAGAGAACTGGAGAAGTTTGGACTAGAGATACCTAGAGGTGTTAGGGCTAGAGAAAACTGGAGAAGTTTGGACTAGAGAAACCAAGAGGTGTTAAGGCTAGAGAAAACTGGAGGTGTTTGGGCTAGAGAAACCTGGAGGTGTTTGGACTAGAGAGACCTGGAGGTGTTTGGACGAGAGAGAACTGAAGGAGTTTGGACGAGTGAGAACTGGAGGTGTTTGGGCTAGAGAGACCTGGAGGTGTTTGGGCTGGAAAGACCTGGAGGTGTTTGGACTAGAGAGAACTGGAGGAGTTTGGACTAGAGGCACCTGGAGGTGTTTGGCCTAGAGTGACCTGTAGGAGTTTGGACAAGAGAGAACAGGATGTGTTTTGGCTAGAGAGACTGGAGGTGTTTGGACTAGAGAGAGCTGGAGGTGCTTGGACTAGAGAGAGCTGGAGGTGCTTGGAGTAGAGAGACCTGGAGGTGATTGGACTAGTGAGACCTGGAGAAGTTTGGACTGGAGACACCTAGAGGTGTTTGGACTAGTGGGAACTGGACGTGTTTGGACGAGAGAGACCTGCAGGTGTTTGGACTAGAGAGACCTGGAGGTGTATGGACTAGAGAGAGCTGGAGGTGCTTGGACTAGAGAGACCTGGAGGTGTTTGGAGAGGGAACTGGTGGTGCTGGACTACAGACAACTGGAGTTGTTTGGACTACAGAGACCAGGAGGTGTTTGGACCAGAGAGAACCGGAGGTGTTTGGACGAGAGAGACCTGGAGGTGTTTGGGCTAGAGAGACCTGTAGGAGTTTGGACTAGAGAGAACAGGATGTGTTTTGGCTAGAGAGACTGGAGGTGTTTGGACTGGAGACACCTGTAGGAGTTTGGACTGGAGAGAACTGGAGGTGTTTTGAATGGAGAGAACTGGAGGTGTTTGGAATGGAGAGAACTGGATGTGTTTTGAATGGAGAGAACTGGAGGAGTTTGGAGTAGAGAGAACTGCAGGTGTTTGGCCTAGAGAGAACTGGAGGTGTTTGGCCTAGAGAGAGCTGGAGGAGTTTGGACTAGAGTGAACTGGAGGAGTTTGGACTAGTGAGAACTGGAGCAGTTTGGACTAGAGAGACCTGGAGGTGTTTGGACTAGAGAGAGCTGTAGGTGCTTCGACTAGAGGGACTTGGAGGGGTTTGGACTAGAGAGAACTGGAGAGGTTTGGACTGGAGACACCTAGAGGTGTTTGGACCAGAGACAACTGGAGAAGTTTGGACTAGTGAGAACTGGAGGTGTTTGGACTAGGGAGAACTGGAGGTGTTTGGACTAGAGAGACCTGGAGGTGTTTGGACTAGAGGGAACTGGAGGTGTTTGGTCTAGAAACAACTGGAGGTGTTTGGACTAGAGAGACCTGGAAGTGTTTGGACTAGAGAGAACTGGAGGTATTTGGATGAGAGAGACCTGGAGGTGTTTGGACTAGAGAGACCTGGGCGTGATTGGACTAGAGAGAGCTGGAGGTGTTTGGGCTAGAGAGAACTGGAGGTGTTTGGACTGGAGAGAACTGGAGGTGTTTGGACTAGAGAGACCTGGAGGTGTTTGGACTAGAGGGAACTGGAGGTGTTTGGTCTAGAAACAACTGGAGGTGTTTGGACTAGAGAGACCTGGAGGTGTTTGGACTAGAGAGAACTGGAGGTATTTGGATGAGAGAGACCTGGAGGTGTTTGGACTAGAGAGACCTGGGGGTGATTGGACTAGAGAGAGCTGGAGATGTTTGGACTAGAGTGAACTGGAGGTGTTTGGGCTAGAGAGAACTGGAGGTGTTTGGACTAGACAGAGCTGGAGGTGTTTGGGCTAGAGAGAACTGGAGGAGTTTGGAATAGAGAGACCTGGAGCAGTTTGGTCTAGAGAGAACTGGAGGAGTTTGGTCTAGAGAGAACTGGAGGTGTTTGGATTAGAGAGAACTGGAGTTGTTTGGACTAGAGAGAGCTGGAGAAGTTTGGACTAGAGTGAACTGGAGGAGTTTGGACTAGAGTGAACTGGAGGAGTTTGGACAAGTGAGAAATGGAGGAGTTTGGACGAGAGAGACCTGGATGTGTTTGGACTAGAGAGAGCTGTAGATGCTTGGATTAGTGAGACCTGGAGGTGTTTGGCCTAGGGAGAACTGGAGAAATTTGTACTGGAGACACCTAGAGGTGTTTGTACCACAGAGAACTGGAGAAGTTTGAACTAGTGAGAACTGGAGGTGTTTGGGCTACAGAGACCTGGAGGTCTTTGGGCTAGAGAGACCTGGAGGTGTTTGGACTAGAGAGTCCTGGAGGTGTTTGGACTAGAGAGACCTGGAGGTTTTTGGACTATAGAGACCTGGAGGTGTTTGGAGAATAGAGGCCTGGACGTCTTTGGACTAGAGAGAACTGGAGGTTTTTGGACTAGAGAGAACTGGAGGTGTTTGGACTAGAGAGAACTGGAGGTGTTTGGACTAGAGAGACCTGGAGGTGTTTGGACTAGAGAGAGCTGGAGGAGTTTGGTCTAGAGAGAAATGGAGGAGTTTGGACTAGAGAGAACTGGAGGTGTTTGGCCTAGAGAGAACTGGAGGTGTTTGTACTAGAGAGAGCTGGAGCAGTTTGGACTAGAGTGAACTGGAGCAGTTTGGACTAGTGAGACCTGGAGGTGTTTGGACTAGAGAGAGCTGGAGGTGCTTGGACTAGAGGGACCTGGAGGTGTTTGGACCAGAGACAACTGGAGAAGTTTGGACTGGAGACACCTTGAGGTGTTTGGACCAGAGACAACTGCAGAAGTTTGGACTAGTGAGAACTGGAGGTGTTTGGACAAGATAGACCTGGAGGTGTTTGGACTAGAGGGAACTGGAGGTGTTTGGTCTAGAAACAACTGGAGGTGTTTGGACGAGAGAGACTTGGAGGTGTTTGGACGAGAGAGACCTGGAGGAGTTTGGACTACAGAGACCTGGAGGTGTTTGGACTAGAGAGCTGGAGGTGTTTGGGCTTGAGAGATCTGGAGGTGTTGGGACTAGAGAGAACTTAACTGTTTGGACTAGAGAGAGCTGGAGGTGTTTGGACTAGAGAGAACTGGAGGTGTTTGGGCTAGAGAGAACTGGAGGAGTTTGGAATAGAGAGACCTGAAAGTGTTTGGACTAGAGAGAACTGGAGAAGTTTGGACTAGAGATACCTAGAGGTGTTAGGGCTAGAGAAAACTGGAGAAGTTTGGACTAGAGAAACCAAGAGGTGTTAAGGCTAGAGAAAACTGGAGGTGTTTGGGCTAGAGAAACCTGGAGGTGTTTGGACTAGAGAGACCTGGAGGTGTTTGGACGAGAGAGAACTGAAGGAGTTTGGACGAGTGAGAACTGGAGGTGTTTGGGCTAGAGAGACCTGGAGGTGTTTGGGCTGGAAAGACCTGGAGGTGTTTGGACTAGAGAGAACTGGAGGAGTTTGGACTAGAGGCACCTGGAGGTGTTTGGCCTAGAGTGACCTGTAGGAGTTTGGACAAGAGAGAACAGGATGTGTTTTGGCTAGAGAGACTGGAGGTGTTTGGACTAGAGAGAGCTGGAGGTGCTTGGACTAGAGAGAGCTGGAGGTGCTTGGAGTAGAGAGACCTGGAGGTGATTGGACTAGAGAGACCTGGAGAAGTTTGGACTGGAGACACCTAGAGGTGTTTGGACTAGAGAGAACTGGACGTGTTTGGACGAGAGAGACCTGCAGGTGTTTGGACTAGAGAGACCTGGAGGTGTATGGACTAGAGAGAGCTGGAGGTGCTTGGACTAGAGAGACCTGGAGGTGTTTGGAGAGGGAACTGGTGGTGCTGGACTACAGACAACTGGAGTTGTTTGGACTACAGAGACCAGGAGGTGTTTGGACCAGAGAGAACCGGAGGTGTTTGGACGAGAGAGACCTGGAGGTGTTTGGGCTAGAGAGACCTGTAGGAGTTTGGACTAGAGAGAACAGGATGTGTTTTGGCTAGAGAGACTGGAGGTGTTTGGACTGGAGACACCTGTAGGAGTTTGGACTGGAGAGAACTGGAGGTGTTTTGAATGGAGAGAACTGGAGGTGTTTGGAATGGAGAGAACTGGATGTGTTTTGAATGGAGAGAACTGGAGGAGTTTGGAGTAGAGAGAACTGCAGGTGTTTGGCCTAGAGAGAACTGGAGGTGTTTGGCCTAGAGAGAGCTGGAGGAGTTTGGACTAGAGTGAACTGGAGGAGTTTGGACTAGTAAGAACTGGAGCAGTTTGGACTAGAGAGACCTGGAGGTGTTTGGACTAGAGAGAGCTGTAGGTGCTTCGACTAGAGGGACTTGGAGGGGTTTGGACTAGAGAGAACTGGAGAGGTTTGGACTGGAGACACCTAGAGGTGTTTGGACCAGAGACAACTGGAGAAGTTTGGACTAGTGAGAACTGGAGGTGTTTGGACTAGGGAGAACTGGAGGTGTTTGGACTAGAGAGACCTGGAGGTGTTTGGACTAGAGGGAACTGGAGGTGTTTGGTCTAGAAACAACTGGAGGTGTTTGGACTAGAGAGACCTGGAAGTGTTTGGACTAGAGAGAACTGGAGGTATTTGGATGAGAGAGACCTGGAGGTGTTTGGACTAGAGAGACCTGGGCGTGATTGGACTAGAGAGAGCTGGAGGTGTTTGGGCTAGAGAGAACTGGAGGTGTTTGGACTGGAGAGAACTGGAGGTGTTTGGACTAGAGAGACCTGGAGGTGTTTGGACTAGAGGGAACTGGAGGTGTTTGGTCTAGAAACAACTGGAGGTGTTTGGACTAGAGAGAACTGGAGGTGTTTGGACTAGAGAGAACTGGAGGTATTTGGATGAGAGAGACCTGGAGGTGTTTGGACTAGAGAGACCTGGGGGTGATTGGACTAGAGAGAGCTGGAGATGTTTGGACTAGAGTGAACTGGAGGTGTTTGGGCTAGAGAGAACTGGAGGTGTTTGGACTAGACAGAGCTGGAGGTGTTTGGGCTAGAGAGAACTGGAGGAGTTTGGAATAGAGAGACCTGGAGCAGTTTGGTCTAGAGAGAACTGGAGGAGTTTGGTCTAGAGAGAACTGGAGGTGTTTGGATTAGAGAGAACTGGAGTTGTTTGGACTAGAGAGAGCTGGAGAAGTTTGGACTAGAGTGAACTGGAGGAGTTTGGACTAGAGTGAACTGGAGGAGTTTGGACAAGTGAGAAATGGAGGAGTTTGGACGAGAGAGACCTGGATGTGTTTGGACTAGAGAGAGCTGTAGATGCTTGGATTAGTGAGACCTGGAGGTGTTTGGCCTAGGGAGAACTGGAGAAATTTGTACTGGAGACACCTAGAGGTGTTTGTACCACAGAGAACTGGAGAAGTTTGAACTAGTGAGAACTGGAGGTGTTTGGGCTACAGAGACCTGGAGGTCTTTGGGCTAGAGAGACCTGGAGGTGTTTGGACTAGAGAGTCCTGGAGGTGTTTGGACTAGAGAGAACTGGAGGTGTTTGGACTAGAGAGAACTGGAGGTGTTTGGACTAGAGAGACCTGGAGGTGTTTGGACTAGAGAGAGCTGGAGGAGTTTGGTCTAGAGAGAAATGGAGGAGTTTGGACTAGAGAGAACTGGAGGTGTTTGGCCTAGAGAGAACTGGAGGTGTTTGTACTAGAGAGAGCTGGAGCAGTTTGGACTAGAGTGAACTGGAGCAGTTTGGACTAGTGAGACCTGGAGGTGTTTGGACTAGAGAGAGCTGGAGGTGCTTGGACTAGAGGGACCTGGAGGTGTTTGGACCAGAGACAACTGGAGAAGTTTGGACTGGAGACACCTTGAGGTGTTTGGACCAGAGACAACTGCAGAAGTTTGGACTAGTGAGAACTGGAGGTGTTTGGACAAGATAGACCTGGAGGTGTTTGGACTAGAGGGAACTGGAGGTGTTTGGTCTAGAAACAACTGGAGGTGTTTGGACGAGAGAGACTTGGAGGTGTTTGGACGAGAGAGACCTGGAGGAGTTTGGACTACAGAGACCTGGAGGTGTTTGGACTAGAGAGCTGGAGGTGTTTGGGCTTGAGAGATCTGGAGGTGTTGGGACTAGAGAGAACTTAACTGTTTGGACTAGAGAGAGCTGGAGGTGTTTGGACTAGAGAGAACTGGAGGTGTTTGGGCTAGAGAGAACTGGAGGAGTTTGGAATAGAGAGACCTGAAAGTGTTTGGACTAGAGAGAACTGGAGAAGTTTGGACTAGAGATACCTAGAGGTGTTAGGGCTAGAGAAAACTGGAGAAGTTTGGACTAGAGAAACCAAGAGGTGTTAAGGCTAGAGAAAACTGGAGGTGTTTGGGCTAGAGAAACCTGGAGGTGTTTGGACTAGAGAGACCTGGAGGTGTTTGGACGAGAGAGAACTGAAGGAGTTTGGACGAGTGAGAACTGGAGGTGTTTGGGCTAGAGAGACCTGGAGGTGTTTGGGCTGGAAAGACCTGGAGGTGTTTGGACTAGAGAGAACTGGAGGAGTTTGGACTAGAGGCACCTGGAGGTGTTTGGCCTAGAGTGACCTGTAGGAGTTTGGACAAGAGAGAACAGGATGTGTTTTGGCTAGAGAGACTGGAGGTGTTTGGACTAGAGAGAGCTGGAGGTGCTTGGACTAGAGAGAGCTGGAGGTGCTTGGAGTAGAGAGACCTGGAGGTGATTGGACTAGAGAGACCTGGAGAAGTTTGGACTGGAGACACCTAGAGGTGTTTGGACTAGAGAGAACTGGACGTGTTTGGACGAGAGAGACCTGCAGGTGTTTGGACTAGAGAGACCTGGAGGTGTATGGACTAGAGAGAGCTGGAGGTGCTTGGACTAGAGAGACCTGGAGGTGTTTGGAGAGGGAACTGGTGGTGCTGGACTACAGACAACTGGAGTTGTTTGGACTACAGAGACCAGGAGGTGTTTGGACCAGAGAGAACCGGAGGTGTTTGGACGAGAGAGACCTGGAGGTGTTTGGGCTAGAGAGACCTGTAGGAGTTTGGACTAGAGAGAACAGGATGTGTTTTGGCTAGAGAGACTGGAGGTGTTTGGACTGGAGACACCTGTAGGAGTTTGGACTGGAGAGAACTGGAGGTGTTTTGAATGGAGAGAACTGGAGGTGTTTGGAATGGAGAGAACTGGATGTGTTTTGAATGGAGAGAACTGGAGGAGTTTGGAGTAGAGAGAACTGCAGGTGTTTGGCCTAGAGAGAACTGGAGGTGTTTGGCCTAGAGAGAGCTGGAGGAGTTTGGACTAGAGTGAACTGGAGGAGTTTGGACTAGTAAGAACTGGAGCAGTTTGGACTAGAGAGACCTGGAGGTGTTTGGACTAGAGAGAGCTGTAGGTGCTTCGACTAGAGGGACTTGGAGGGGTTTGGACTAGAGAGAACTGGAGAGGTTTGGACTGGAGACACCTAGAGGTGTTTGGACCAGAGACAACTGGAGAAGTTTGGACTAGTGAGAACTGGAGGTGTTTGGACTAGGGAGAACTGGAGGTGTTTGGACTAGAGAGACCTGGAGGTGTTTGGACTAGAGGGAACTGGAGGTGTTTGGTCTAGAAACAACTGGAGGTGTTTGGACTAGAGAGACCTGGAAGTGTTTGGACTAGAGAGAACTGGAGGTATTTGGATGAGAGAGACCTGGAGGTGTTTGGACTAGAGAGACCTGGGCGTGATTGGACTAGAGAGAGCTGGAGGTGTTTGGGCTAGAGAGAACTGGAGGTGTTTGGACTGGAGAGAACTGGAGGTGTTTGGACTAGAGAGACCTGGAGGTGTTTGGACTAGAGGGAACTGGAGGTGTTTGGTCTAGAAACAACTGGAGGTGTTTGGACTAGAGAGACCTGGAGGTGTTTGGACTAGAGAGAACTGGAGGTATTTGGATGAGAGAGACCTGGAGGTGTTTGGACTAGAGAGACCTGGGGGTGATTGGACTAGAGAGAGCTGGAGATGTTTGGACTAGAGTGAACTGGAGGTGTTTGGGCTAGAGAGAACTGGAGGTGTTTGGACTAGACAGAGCTGGAGGTGTTTGGGCTAGAGAGAACTGGAGGAGTTTGGAATAGAGAGACCTGGAGCAGTTTGGTCTAGAGAGAACTGGAGGAGTTTGGTCTAGAGAGAACTGGAGGTGTTTGGATTAGAGAGAACTGGAGTTGTTTGGACTAGAGAGAGCTGGAGAAGTTTGGACTAGAGTGAACTGGAGGAGTTTGGACTAGAGTGAACTGGAGGAGTTTGGACAAGTGAGAAATGGAGGAGTTTGGACGAGAGAGACCTGGATGTGTTTGGACTAGAGAGAGCTGTAGATGCTTGGATTAGTGAGACCTGGAGGTGTTTGGCCTAGGGAGAACTGGAGAAATTTGTACTGGAGACACCTAGAGGTGTTTGTACCACAGAGAACTGGAGAAGTTTGAACTAGTGAGAACTGGAGGTGTTTGGGCTACAGAGACCTGGAGGTCTTTGGGCTAGAGAGACCTGGAGGTGTTTGGACTAGAGAGTCCTGGAGGTGTTTGGACTAGAGAGACCTGGAGGTTTTTGGACTATAGAGACCTGGAGGTGTTTGGAGAATAGAGGCCTGGACGTCTTTGGACTAGAGAGAACTGGAGGTTTTTGGACTAGAGAGAACTGGAGGTGTTTGGACTAGAGAGAACTGGAGGTGTTTGGACTAGAGAGACCTGGAGGTGTTTGGACTAGAGAGAGCTGGAGGAGTTTGGTCTAGAGAGAAATGGAGGAGTTTGGACTAGAGAGAACTGGAGGTGTTTGGCCTAGAGAGAACTGGAGGTGTTTGTACTAGAGAGAGCTGGAGCAGTTTGGACTAGAGTGAACTGGAGCAGTTTGGACTAGTGAGACCTGGAGGTGTTTGGACTAGAGAGAGCTGGAGGTGCTTGGACTAGAGGGACCTGGAGGTGTTTGGACCAGAGACAACTGGAGAAGTTTGGACTGGAGACACCTTGAGGTGTTTGGACCAGAGACAACTGCAGAAGTTTGGACTAGTGAGAACTGGAGGTGTTTGGACAAGATAGACCTGGAGGTGTTTGGACTAGAGGGAACTGGAGGTGTTTGGTCTAGAAACAACTGGAGGTGTTTGGACGAGAGAGACTTGGAGGTGTTTGGACGAGAGAGACCTGGAGGAGTTTGGACTACAGAGACCTGGAGGTGTTTGGACTAGAGAGCTGGAGGTGTTTGGGCTTGAGAGATCTGGAGGTGTTGGGACTAGAGAGAACTTAACTGTTTGGACTAGAGAGAGCTGGAGGTGTTTGGACTAGAGAGAACTGGAGGTGTTTGGGCTAGAGAGAACTGGAGGAGTTTGGAATAGAGAGACCTGAAAGTGTTTGGACTAGAGAGAACTGGAGAAGTTTGGACTAGAGATACCTAGAGGTGTTAGGGCTAGAGAAAACTGGAGAAGTTTGGACTAGAGAAACCAAGAGGTGTTAAGGCTAGAGAAAACTGGAGGTGTTTGGGCTAGAGAAACCTGGAGGTGTTTGGACTAGAGAGACCTGGAGGTGTTTGGACGAGAGAGAACTGAAGGAGTTTGGACGAGTGAGAACTGGAGGTGTTTGGGCTAGAGAGACCTGGAGGTGTTTGGGCTGGAAAGACCTGGAGGTGTTTGGACTAGAGAGAACTGGAGGAGTTTGGACTAGAGGCACCTGGAGGTGTTTGGCCTAGAGTGACCTGTAGGAGTTTGGACAAGAGAGAACAGGATGTGTTTTGGCTAGAGAGACTGGAGGTGTTTGGACTAGAGAGAGCTGGAGGTGCTTGGACTAGAGAGAGCTGGAGGTGCTTGGAGTAGAGAGACCTGGAGGTGATTGGACTAGAGAGACCTGGAGAAGTTTGGACTGGAGACACCTAGAGGTGTTTGGACTAGAGAGAACTGGACGTGTTTGGACGAGAGAGACCTGCAGGTGTTTGGACTAGAGAGACCTGGAGGTGTATGGACTAGAGAGAGCTGGAGGTGCTTGGACTAGAGAGACCTGGAGGTGTTTGGAGAGGGAACTGGTGGTGCTGGACTACAGACAACTGGAGTTGTTTGGACTACAGAGACCAGGAGGTGTTTGGACCAGAGAGAACCGGAGGTGTTTGGACGAGAGAGACCTGGAGGTGTTTGGGCTAGAGAGACCTGTAGGAGTTTGGACTAGAGAGAACAGGATGTGTTTTGGCTAGAGAGACTGGAGGTGTTTGGACTGGAGACACCTGTAGGAGTTTGGACTGGAGAGAACTGGAGGTGTTTTGAATGGAGAGAACTGGAGGTGTTTGGAATGGAGAGAACTGGATGTGTTTTGAATGGAGAGAACTGGAGGAGTTTGGAGTAGAGAGAACTGCAGGTGTTTGGCCTAGAGAGAACTGGAGGTGTTTGGCCTAGAGAGAGCTGGAGGAGTTTGGACTAGAGTGAACTGGAGGAGTTTGGACTAGTAAGAACTGGAGCAGTTTGGACTAGAGAGACCTGGAGGTGTTTGGACTAGAGAGAGCTGTAGGTGCTTCGACTAGAGGGACTTGGAGGGGTTTGGACTAGAGAGAACTGGAGAGGTTTGGACTGGAGACACCTAGAGGTGTTTGGACCAGAGACAACTGGAGAAGTTTGGACTAGTGAGAACTGGAGGTGTTTGGACTAGGGAGAACTGGAGGTGTTTGGACTAGAGAGACCTGGAGGTGTTTGGACTAGAGGGAACTGGAGGTGTTTGGTCTAGAAACAACTGGAGGTGTTTGGACTAGAGAGACCTGGAAGTGTTTGGACTAGAGAGAACTGGAGGTATTTGGATGAAAGAGACCTGGAGGTGTTTGGACTAGAGAGACCTGGGCGTGATTGGACTAGAGAGAGCTGGAGGTGTTTGGGCTAGAGAGAACTGGAGGTGTTTGGACTGGAGAGAACTGGAGGTGTTTGGACTAGAGAGACCTGGAGGTGTTTGGATTAGAGGGAACTGGAGGTGTTTGGTCTAGAAACAACTGGAGGTGTTTGGACTAGAGAGACCTGGAGGTGTTTGGACTAGAGAGAACTGGAGGTATTTGGATGAGAGAGACCTGGAGGTGTTTGGACTAGAGAGACCTGGGGGTGATTGGACTAGAGAGAGCTGGAGATGTTTGGACTAGAGTGAACTGGAGGTGTTTGGGCTAGAGAGAACTGGAGGTGTTTGGACTAGGCAGAGCTGGAGGTGTTTGGGCTAGAGAGAACTGGAGGAGTTTGGAATAGAGAGACCTGGAGCAGTTTGGTCTAGAGAGAACTGGAGGAGTTTGGTCTAGAGAGAACTGGAGGTGTTTGGATTAGAGAGAACTGGAGTTGTTTGGACTAGAGAGAGCTGGAGAAGTTTGGACTAGAGTGAACTGGAGGAGTTTGGACTAGAGTGAACTGGAGGAGTTTGGACAAGTGAGAAATGGAGGAGTTTGGACGAGAGAGACCTGGATGTGTTTGGACTAGAGAGAGCTGTAGATGCTTGGATTAGTGAGACCTGGAGGTGTTTGGCCTAGGGAGAACTGGAGAAATTTGTACTGGAGACACCTAGAGGTGTTTCTACCACAGAGAACTGGAGAAGTTTGAACTAGTGAGAACTGGAGGTGTTTGGGCTACAGAGACCTGGAGGTCTTTGGGCTAGAGAGACCTGGAGGTGTTTGGACTAGAGAGTCCTGGAGGTGTTTGGACTAGAGAGACCTGGAGGTTTTTGGACTATAGAGACCTGGAGGTGTTTGGAGAATAGAGGCCTGGACGTCTTTGGACTAGAGAGAACTGGAGGTTTTTGGACTAGAGAGAACTGGAGGTGTTTGGACTAGAGAGAACTGGAGGTGTTTGGACTAGAGAGACCTGGAGGTGTTTGGACTAGAGAGAGCTGGAGGAGTTTGGTCTAGAGAGAAATGGAGGAGTTTGGACTAGAGAGAACTGGAGGTGTTTGGCCTAGAGAGAACTGGAGGTGTTTGTACTAGAGAGAGCTGGAGCAGTTTGGACTAGAGTGAACTGGAGCAGTTTGGACTAGTGAGACCTGGAGGTGTTTGGACTAGAGAGAGCTGGAGTTGCTTGGACTAGAGGGACCTGGAGGTGTTTGGACCAGAGACAACTGGAGAAGTTTGGACTGGAGACACCTTGAGGTGTTTGGACCAGAGACAACTGCAGAAGTTTGGACTAGTGAGAACTGGAGGTGTTTGGACAAGATAGACCTGGAGGTGTTTGGACTAGAGGGAACTGGAGGTGTTTGGTCTAGAAACAACTGGAGGTGTTTGGACGAGAGAGACTTGGAGGTGTTTGGACGAGAGAGACCTGGAGGAGTTTGGACTACAGAGACCTGGAGGTGTTTGGACTAGAGAGCTGGAGGTGTTTGGGCTTGAGAGATCTGGAGGTGTTGGGACTAGAGAGAACTTAACTGTTTGGACTAGAGAGAGCTGGAGGTGTTTGGACTAGAGAGAACTGGAGGTGTTTGGGCTAGAGAGAACTGGAGGAGTTTGGAATAGAGAGACCTGAAAGTGTTTGGACTAGAGAGAACTGGAGAAGTTTGGACTAGAGATACCTAGAGGTGTTAGGGCTAGAGAAAACTGGAGAAGTTTGGACTAGAGAAACCAAGAGGTGTTAAGGCTAGAGAAAACTGGAGGTGTTTGGGCTAGAGAAACCTGGAGGTGTTTGGACTAGAGAGACCTGGAGGTGTTTGGACGAGAGAGAACTGAAGGAGTTTGGACGAGTGAGAACTGGAGGTGTTTGGGCTAGAGAGACCTGGAGGTGTTTGGGCTGGAAAGACCTGGAGGTGTTTGGACTAGAGAGAACTGGAGGAGTTTGGACTAGAGGCACCTGGAGGTGTTTGGCCTAGAGTGACCTGTAGGAGTTTGGACAAGAGAGAACAGGATGTGTTTTGGCTAGAGAGACTGGAGGTGTTTGGACTGGAGACACCTGTAGGAGTTCGGACTGGAGAGAACTTGAGGTGCTTTGAATGGAGAGAACTGGAGGTGTTTGGAATGGAGAGAACTGGAAGTGTTTGGAATGGAGAGAACTGGAGGTGCTTGGAATGGAGAGAACTGGAGGTGTTTTGAATGGAGAGAACTGGAGGAGTTTGGACTAGTGAGAGCTGGAGGTGTTTGGACTAGAGAGAACTTAGGTGTTTGGACTAGAGAGACCTGGAGGTGTTTGGACTATAGAGACCTGGAGGTGTTTGAACTATAGAGGCCTGGAGGTGTTTGGACTAAAGAGAACTGGAGGTGTTTGGACTAGAGAGAACTGGAGGTTATTGGACTAGAGAGACCTAGAGGTGTTTGGACTAGAGAGAACTGGAAGTGTTTGGACTAGAGCGACCTGGAGGTATTTGGATTAGAGAGAGCTGGAGAAGTTTGGTCTAGAGAGAACTGGAGGATTTTGGACTAGAGAGAACTGGAGACGTTTGACTAGAGAGAACTGGAGGTGTTAGGAGTAGTGAGAACTGGAGGTGTTTGGACTAGGGAGAACTGGAGGTGTTTGGTCTATTGAGAACTGGAGGAGTTTGGACTAGAGAGACCTGGAGGTGTTTGGACTAGAGAGAGCTGGAGGTGCTTGGAGTAGAGAGACCTGGAGGTGATTGGACTAGAGAGACCTGGAGAAGTTTGGACTGGAGACACCTATAGGTGCTTGGACTAGAGAGACCTGCAGGTGTTTGGACTAGAGAGACCTGGAGGTGTATGGACTAGAGAGAGCTGGAGGTGCTTGGACTAGAGAGACCTGGAGGTGTTTGGAGAGGGAACTGGTGGTGCTGGACTACAGACAACTGGAGGTGTTTGGACTACAGAGACCAGGAGGTGTTTGGACCAGAGAGAACCGGAGGTGTTTGGACGAGAGAGACCTGGAGGTGTTTGGGCTAGAGAGACCTGTAGGAGTTTGGACTAGAGAGAACAGGATGTGCTTTGGCTAGAGAGACTGGAGGTGTTTGGACTGGAGACACCTGTAGGAGTTTGGACTGGAGAGAACTGGAGGTGTTTTGAATGGAGAGAACTGGAGGTGCTTGGAATGGAGAGAACTGGATGTGTTTTGAATGGAGAGAACTGGAGGAGTTTGGAGTCGAGAGAACTGGAGGTGTTTGGCCTAGAGAGAACTGGAGGTGTTTGGCCTAGAGAGAGCTGGAGGAGTTTGGACTAGAGTGAACTGGAGGAGTTTGGACTAGTGAGAACTGGAGCAGTTTGGACTAGAGAGACCTGGAGGTGTTTGGACTAGAGAGAACTGGAGGTGCTTGGACTAGAGGGACTTGGAGGTGTTTGGACTAGAGAGAACTGGAGAAGTTTGGACTGGAGACACCTAGAGGTGTTTGGACCAGAGACAACTGGAGAAGTTTGGACTAGTGAGAACTGGAGGTGTTTGGACTAGAGAGAACTGGAGGTGTTTGGACTAGAGAGACCTGGAGGTGTTTGGACTAGAGGGAACTGGAGGTGTTTTGTCTAGAAACAACTGGAGGTGTTTGGACTGGAGAGACCTGGAAGTGTTTGGACTAGAGAGAACTGGAGGTATTTGGATGAGAGAGACCTGGAGGTGTTTGGACTAGAGAGAGCTGGAGGTGCTTGGACAAGAGAGACCTGGAGGTGTTTGGAGAGGGAACTGGTGGTGCTGGACGACAGACAACTGGAGGTGTTTGGACTACAGAGACCAGGAGGTGTTTGGACCAGAGAGAACCGGAGGTGTTTGGACGAGAGAGACCTGGAGGTGTTTGGGCTAGAGAGACCTGTAGGAGTTTGGACTAGAGAGAACAGGATGTGTTTTGGCTAGAGAGACTGGAGGTGTTTGGACTGGAGACACCTGTAGGAGTTTGGACTGGAGAGAACTGGAGGTGTTTTGAATGGAGAGAACTGGAGGTGTTTTCAATGGAGAGAACTGGATGTGTTTTGAATGGAGAGAACTGGAGGAGTTTGGAGTAGAGAGAACTGGAGGTGTTTGGCCTAGAGAGAACTGGAGGTGTTTGGCCTAGAGAGAGCTGGAGGAGTTTGGACCAGAGTGAACTGGAGGAGTTTGGACTAGTGAGAACTGGAGCAGTTTGGACTAGAGAGACCTGGAGGTGTTTGGACTAGAGAGAGCTGGAGGTGCTTGGACTAGAGGGACTTGGAGGTGTTTGGACTAGAGAGAACTGGAGAAGTTTGGACTGGAGACACCTAGAGGTGTTTGGACCAGAGACAACTGGAGAAGTTTGGACTAGTGAGAACTGGAGGTGTTTGGACTAGAGAGAACTGGAGGTGTTTGGACTAGAGAGACCTGAAGGTGTTTGGACTAAGGGAACTGGAGGTGTTTTGTCAAGAAACAACTGGAGGTGTTTGGACTAGAGAGACCTGGAAGTGTTTGGACTAGAGAGAACTGGAGGTATTTGGATGAGAGAGACCTGGAGGTGTTTGGACTAGAGAGAACTGGGCATGATTGAACTAGAGAGAGCTGGAGGTGTTTGGGCTAGAGAGAACTGGAGGTGTTTGGACTAGAGAGAACTGGAGGTGTTTGGGCTAGAGAGAACTGGAGGTGTTTGGGCTAGAGAGAACTGGAGGTGTTTGGGCTAGAGAGAACTGGAGGTGTTTGGGCTAGAGAGAACTGGAGGAGTTTGGACTAGAGATAACTGGAGGTGTTTGGATTAGAGAGAACTGGAGTTGTTTGGAGTAGAGAGAGCTGGAGAAGTTTGGACTAGAGTGAACTGGAGGAGTTTGGACTCGAGTGAACTGGAGGAGTTTGGACTAGTGAGAATTGGAGGAGTTTGGACGAGAGAGACCTGGAGGTGTTTGGGCTGGAGAGAACTGGAGGTGTTTGGACTGCAGAGAACTGGAGGTGTTTAGACTAGAGAGAGCTGGAGGTGTTTGGGCTAGAGAGAACTGGAGCTGTTTAGACTAGAGAGTCCTAGAGGTGTTTGGACTAGAGAGACCTGGAGGTGTTTGGACAAGAGAGACCTGGAGGTGTTTGGGCTAGAGGGAACTGGAGGAGTTTGGACGAGAGAGACCTGGAGGTGTTTGGACTAGAGACACCTGGAGGTGTATGAACTAGAGAGAGCTGCAGGTGCTCGGAGTAGAGAGACCTGGAGCTGTTTGGACTAGAGGGAACTGGTGGTGCTGGACTAGAGACAACTGGAGGTGTTTGGACTAGAGAGACCAGGAGGTGTTTGGACCAGAGAGAACCGGAGGTGTTTGGACGAGAGAGACCTAGAGGTGTTTGGACTAGAGAGACCTGGAGGTGCTTGGGCTAGAGAGAACTGGAGGTGTTTGGGCTAGAGAGAACTGGAGGTGTTCGGGCTAGAGAGAACTGGAGGTGTTTGGGCTAGAGAGAACTGAAGGTGTTTGGGCTAGAGAGAACTGGAGGAGTTTGGACTAGAGAGACCTGGAAGTGTTTGGACTAGAGAGAACTGGAGAAGTTTGGACTAGAGACACCTAGAGGTGTTAGGGCTAGAGAAAACTGGAGAAGTTTGGAATAGAGACACCTAGAGGTGTTAGGGCTAGAGAAAACTGGAGGTGTTTGGACTAGAGGACAATGGAGTTGTTTGGACGAGAGAGAACAGAAGGAGTTTGGACGAGTAAGAACTGGAGGTGTTTGGGCTAGAGAGACGTGGAGGTGTTTGGGCTGGAGAGACCTGGAGGTGTTTGGACTAGAGAGAACTGGAGGAGTTTGGACTAGAGACGCCTGGAGGTGTTTGGGCTAGAGAGACCTGTAGGAGTTTGGACTAGAGAGAACAGGATGTGTTTTGGCTAGAGAGACTGGAGGTGTTTGGACTGGAGAGAACTGGAAGTGTTTCGAATGGAGAGAACTGGAGGTGTTTGGAATGGAGAGAACTGGAGGTTTTTGGAATGGAGAGAACGGGAGGTGTTTGGACTACTGAGAGCTGGAGGTGTTTGGACTAGAGAGAACTGGAGGTGTTTGGACTAGAGAGAACTGGAGGTGTTTGGACTAAAGAGAACTGGAGGTGTTTGGACTAGAGAGAACTGGAGGTTATTGGACTAGAGAGACCTAGAGGTGTTTGGACTAGAGAGAACTGGAATTGTTTGGACTAGAGCGACCTGGAGGTGTTTGGATTAGAGAGAGCTGGAGAAGTTTGGTCTAGAGAGAACTGGAGGATTTTGGACTAGAGAGAACTGGAGACGTTTGACTAGAGAGAACTGGAGGTGTTAGGAGTAGTGAGAACTGGAGGTGTTTGGACTAGGGAGAACTGGAGGTGTTTGGTCTATTGAGAACTGGAGGAGTTTGGACTAGAGAGACCTGGAGGTGTTTGGACTAGAGAGAGCTGGAGGTGCTTGGAGTAGAGAGACCTGGAGGTGATTGGACTAGAGAGACCTGGAGAAGTTTGGACTGGAGACACCTAGAGGTGTTTGGACTAGAGAGAACTGGACGTGTTTGGACGAGAGAGACCTGCAGGTGTTTGGACTAGGGAGACCTGGAGGTGTATGGACTAGAGAGAGCTGGAGGTGCTTGGACTAGAGAGACCTGGAGGTGTTTGGAGAGGGAACTGGTGGTGCTGGACTACAGACAACTGGAGGTGTTTGGACTACAGAGACCAGGAGGTGTTTGGACCAGAGAGAACCGGAGGTGTTTGGACGACAGAGACCTGGAGGTGTTTGGGCTAGAGAGACCTGTAGGAGTTTGGACTAGAGAGAACAGGATGTGTTTTGTCTAGAAGCAACTGGAGGTGTTTGGGCTAGAGAGAACTGGAGGTGTTTGGACTAGAGAGAACTGGAGGTGTTTGGGCTAGAGAGAACTGGAGGTGTTTGGGCTAGAGAGAACTGGAGGTGTTTGGGCTAGAGAGAACTGGAGGTGTTTGGATTAGAGAGAACTGGAGTTGTTTGGACTAGAGAGAGCTGGAGAAGTTTGGACTAGAGTGAACTGGAGGAGTTTGGACTAGAGTGAACTGGAGGAGTTTGGACTAGTGAGAATTGGAGGAGTTTGGACGAGAGAGACCTGGAGGTGTTTGGGCTGGAGAGAACTGGAGGTGTTTGGACTGGAGAGAACTGGAGGTGTTTAGACTAGAGAGAGCTGGAGGTGTTTGGGCTAGAGAGAACTGGAGCTGTTTAGACTAGAGAGTCCTAGAGGTGTTTGGACTAGAGAGACCTGGAGGTGTTTGGACAAGAGAGACCTGGAGGTGTTTGGGCTAGAGGGAACTGGAGGAGTTTGGACGAGAGAGACCTGGAGGTGTTTGGACTAGAGACACCTGGAGGTGTATGAACTAGAGAGAGCTGCAGGTGCTTGGACTAGAGAGATCTGGAGCTGTTTGGACTAGAGGGAACTGGTGGTGCTGGACTAGAGACAACTGGAGGTGTTTGGACTACAGAGACCAGGAGGTGTTTGGACCAGAGAGAACCGGAGGTGTTTGGACGAGAGAGACCTGGAGGTGTTTGGACTAGAGAGACCTGGAGGTGTTTGGACTAGAGAGAGCTGGAGGTGTTTGGGCTAGAGAGAACTGGAGGTGTTTGGCTAGAGAGAACTGGAGGTGTTCGGGCTAGAGAGAACTGGAGGTGTTTGGGCTAGAGAGAACTGGAGGTGTTTGGGCTAGAGAGAACTGGAGGAGTTTGGACTAGAGAGACCTGGAAGTGTTTGGACTAGAGAGAACTGGAGAAGTTTGGACTAGAGACATCTAGAGGTGTTAGGGCTAGAGAAAACTGGAGAAGTTTGGAATAGAGACACCTAGAGGTGTTAGGGCTAGAGAAAACTGGAGGTGTTTGGACTAGAGGGCCATGGAGTTGTTTGGACGAGAGAGAACAGAAGGAGTTTGGACAAGTAAGAACTGGAGCTGTTTGGGCTAGAGAGACCTGGAGGTGTTTGGGCTGGAGAGACCTGGAGGTGTTTGGACTAGAGAGAACTGGAGGAGTTTGGACTAGAGACACCTGGAGGTGTTTGGGCTAGAGAGACCTGTAGGAGTTTGGACTAGAGAGAACAGGATGTGTTTTGGCTAGAGAGACTGGAGGTGTTTGGACTGGAGACACCTGTAGGAGTTTGGACTGGAGAGAACTGGAGGTGTTTTGAATGGAGAGAACTGGAGGTGTTTGGAATGGAGAGAACTGGAAGTGTTTGGAATGGAGAGAACTGGAAGTGTTTGGAATGGAGAGAACTGGAGGTTTTTGGAATGGAGAGAACGGGAGGTGTTTGGACTACTGAGAGCTGGAGGTGTTTGGACTAGAGAGAACTGGAGGTGTTTGGACTAGAGAGAACTTAGGTGTTTGGACTAGAGAGAGCTGGAGGTGTTTGGACTAGAGAGAACTGGAGGTGTTTGGACTGGAGAGAACTGGAGGTGTTTGGACTGCAGAGAACTGGAGGTGTTTAGACTAGAGAGAGCTGGAGGTGTTTGGGCTAGAGAGAACTGGAGGTGTTTAGACTAGAGAGTCCTAGAGGTGTTTGGACTAGAGAGACCTGGAGGTGTTTGGACTAGAGAGACCTGGAGATGTTTGGGCTAGAGGGAACTGGAGGATTTTGTACGAGAGAGACCTGGAGGAGTTTGGACTAGAGACACCGGGAGGTGTATGAACTAGAGAGAGCTGCAGGTGCTTGGACTAGAGAGACCTGGAGGTGTTTGGACTAGAGGGAACTGGTGGTGCTGGACTAGAGACAACTGGAGGTGTTTGGACTAGAGAGACCAGGAGGTGTTTGGACCAGAGAGAACCGGAGGTGTTTGGACGAGAGAGACCTGGAGGTGTTTGGACTAGAGAGACCTGGAGGTGTTTGGACTAGAGAGAGCTGGAGGTGTTTGGGCTAGAGAGAACTGGAGGAGTTTGGACTAGTGAGACCTGGAAGTGTTTGGACTAGAGAGAACTGGAGAAGTTTGGACTAGAGAGAACTGGAGGAGTTTGGATTAGAGGCACCTGGAGGTGTTTGGGCTAGAGAGACCTGTAGGAGTTTGGACTAGAGAGAACAGGATGTGTTTTGGCTAGAGAGACTGCAGGTGTTTGGACTGGAGACACCTGCAGGAGTTTGGACCGGAGAGAACTGGAGGTGTTTTGAATGGAGAGAACTGGAGGTGTTTGGAATGGAGAGAACTGGAAGTGTTTGGAATGGAGAGAACTGGAAGTGTTTGGAATGGAGAGAACTGGAGGTGTTTGGAATGGTGAGAACTGGAGGTGTTTGGACTAGTGAGAGCTGGAGGTGTTTGGACTAGAGAGAACTGGAGGTGTTTGGACTAGAGAGAGCTGGAGGTGTTTGGACTAGAGAGAACTGGAGGTGTTTGGACTGGAGAGAACTGGAGGTGTTTGGACTGGAGAGAACTGGAGGTGTTTAGACTAGAGAGAGCTGGAGGTGTTTGGGCTAGAGAGAACTGTAGGTGTTTAGACTAGAGAGTCCTAGAGGTGTTTGGACTAGAGAGACCTGGAGGTGTTTGGACTAGAGAGACCTGGAGGTGTTTGGACTAGAGAGACCTGGAGGTGTTTGGGCTAGAGGGAACTGGAGGAGTTTGGACTAGAGAGACCTGGAGGTGTTTGGGCTAGAGAGAACTGGAGGAGTTTGGACTAGAGAGACCTGGAGGTGTTTGGACTAGAGAGAACTGGAGGAGATTGGACTAGAGAGACCTGGAGGTATTTGGACTAGAGAGACCTGGAGGTGTTTGGACTAGAGAGAGCTGGAGGAGTTTGGACTAGAGAGAACTGGAGGAGTTTGGACTAGAGAGACCTGGAGGTGTTTGGACTAGAGATAACTGGAGGTGTTTGGACTAGAGAGACCTGGAGGTGTTTGGACTAGAGAGACCTGGAGGTGTTTGGACTAGAGAGACCTGGAGGTGTTTGGGCTAGAGAGAACTGGAGGAGTTTGGACTAGAGAGACCTGGAGCTGTTTGGGCTAGAGACAACGCCAGGAATTCGGACTAGAGAGAGACAGAGAGGGAGAGAGACAGAGAAAGGTAGAGCGATAGAGAGAGAGAGACTGAGAGGGAGAGAGAGACAGAGAGAGTGGGAGAGACAGAGAGAGAGGGAGGGACAGCAAGTCAGAGAGACAGAGGGTGAGAGAGATGGGCTGGGAAAGAGTTCAACAGGAGGAGCAGAGAGAGTGAGAGGAAACCCGAGAGAGCCACGGGGAAGAAAGGAAGTGGGACACGTTTACCAGCAAAGCCCAGTGACACGGCCAGCAGAAGGATCTTCATCGTTGCTTCAGGTTTCACGATGACTGACTGCAGACAGCAGGGCTGTTTTATAGGCTGTAGGAGCTCTGCTATCAGAGAATAACACGAACACAAGATTCATTAATGATCACAAGTGGGGGATATGTCCTTGGGACCATGAGGAACAGGTGTGTGTTTCTCAGTTACTTTTCCTGGGTTGTTTAAGAGTTCAATCAGGTCACAGTTCATGTGGGTAAATCTTTGGGTGCGAGAAGTTTTACAATTTAGGTAGGTTTAGAACTACAGTTGGGTTAAATAATTTTCCTTTCCCAGACTGCGGAACGAGAGACTTTAACAATAAGAATGGGATCCTTCCATGCACTGAATGACACTCCTGATTCCCCAACATTACACTGGGACACAAAGAGTTAAATTATAAGGATTGTTTTCTGGTCTCCTTCTGAGTTATGATGCTTAAGGTGGTGATCGGATTCAGGACTTTTTCACTGATATTAAAGAATTCTCGATAGGGAGAAGCTATTTCCTCAGGTTGGTGTTTGGGGGGAGGTGGTGTTGGGGGAGGAGGGGGGAGTCCAGAACAGGGGGGCAGAATCTTAAAATTGGAGCCAGGCCGTTCAGGGGGTGATGTCGGGAAGCACAGTCTTCACACAAAGTGGGTGGGGTGGAAATCTGGAACTCTCCCCACCCACCCCACTCCCGCAAAAAAGCATTGAGGCTGGGAGGGGTCAATTGAAAGTTTCAAAACTGAGAGTAAGGGGGAGAGGGGCCAGGATACAAGGGAGAGCTCCCCTGCTCTGCTTCCAAATACTCGTTGGAATTTGTACGTCCACTTGAGAGAGAAAATGCTTTAATACCCTAGTGACTGCACCCCTGATGGGGCAGCATGTAATACAAGGGTATCTGGTACAGCAAGGGTTAATGTGGGACTGGGAACAGTCCTGCCCACAGTGTGAAGTAAGGAGTCACATGGTCAGAGTCTGGCCAGTGTTGTGTGCTGGACAGAGACGAGTGTAGAAGCCAGCATTGATTTAGCGCCTGGCTTGGACTATACCCTGTATAAATGTACATAGCTATCCGTTATCAGTAAACACTTAACGTTTAACCCTGCAAGGCTCAGAAACTCTCCATGAGACCTACTGAGTGTGCACCACAGCACTCCCTCAGCACTGGCCTGGAGCATCGGACCAGGCCCTGTGCTCCAGCCTCTGGGGTGAGAAGTGAACCCTCCCTCAGAAGTGAGAGTGTCAGCCAGTGAACCACTCCCGACACCTTCAACAAGTGGACCCCCAGGAGCATAAGAACGAGGAGCAGGAGTAGACCATTCGGCCCATCGAGCCTGCTCCAGCCTTCAATGCAATCGTGACCGACCTTGGACTTCAGCTCCATTTTCCCGCCCGCTCCCCCATGTCCATTGATTACCTGAGAGACCAAAAATCTGCCTGTCCCATCCATAAATGTGTTCACCCACGGAGCATCCACAAACCCCTGGGGTAGAGAATTCCAAAGATTCACAACCCTCTGAATGAAGTCATTTGTCATCTCAGCCCTAAATGATCGGCCCCTTATCCTGAGACTGTGCCCCCGAGTTTTAGATTCTCCGACCAGCGGAGACAATCTCTCAGTGTCCACCCTGTCAAACCCCCTCAGAATCTTGTAGGTTACAATGAGATTGTCTCTCATTCTTCTAAACTCCAGAGAACATGGACCCAATTACTCAGCTCCTCATCATAGAACAAACCCCCTCATCCCAGTGACACCCTAGTGAACCTTTGCTGTACCACCTCCAGTGCATCTAGAGCCTTCCTTAAGTAAAAGCAAAAAGGCGTGAAACTTTGAGATCTTAATGTTGAGAGGGACTTGGGTGTACTCATGCAAGGAACACAGAAAGTTCACACACAACTAGCAATTAGAAAGACAAATGGTGTGCTGGCCTTTATTGCAATGGGACTGGAGTACTAGAATAAAGAATTCTTGCTATGGTTGCACAGGGTTTTGGCGAGACCACACCTGGTGTAGTGTGTGCAGTTTTGGCAATCTGAAATGAAAACAGTAAGTGCTGGAAATACCCAGCAGATCCAGCAGCATCTGTGGAGAGAAACACATTAACGTTTCGAGTCCATAGAAACTAGGAGCAGGAGTAGGCCATTCGGCCCTTCGAACCTGCTCTGCCATTCATTCTGATCGTGGCTGATCATCCAACTCAATAGCCTGCTCCCGCTTTCTCCCCATACCCTTTGATCCCTTTCGCCCCAAGAACTATATCTAACCCCTTCGTCCAATATGACTCTTCTTTGGAACTTATCCTTCCCTTCTTAAATATGGAGACCAAAACTGCACACAGTACTCCAGGTGTGGCCTCACCAAAACCCTGTACAACCATCGCTAGTCTTTTTTATTCTAGTACTCCAGTCCCATTGCTATAAAGGCCAGCACACCATTTGCCTTTCTAATTGCTAGTTGTGTGTGAACTTGCTGTGTTCCTTGCATGAGTACAGCCAAGTCCCTCTGAACATCAACATCTCAAAGTTTCAAGCCTTTTAAAAAATATTTTGCATTTCTAAATTCACTTGCCAAAGTGAAGAATCTTACACTTCCCACATTATATCCCTGTCCATTCTTACTCAATTGTTAAGGGTTATTTTACACTCTAAATTTAGAGAATTCTTTCACTGAATTCCACAGAATTCCCAGCATAGCAACAGGCCATTTGGCCCATCTGCTCTGTGCTGGTGTTTCTGCTCCACACGCGCCTCCTCCCACCCCCTCTTCATCTCACCCCATCACCCTATCCTTCTATTCCTCTCTCCCTCATGTGTTTATCCAGCTTCCCCCTTAAATGCATCGACACTATTCACCTCCATCACTCCCTGTGGGAGCAAGTTCCACATTCTCCCCAACTCTCTGGGTAAAGAAGTTTCTCCTGAATTCCCCGTTGGATTTATTGGTGACTGTCTCATATTGGGAGAGGTCTTGTGGAGCGGTGGGTAACCTCTGAGCCAGAAGCTCCGGGTTTGAGTCCCACTCCAGGAGTTGATGGCCAAGAAGGGTGCGTTTATACTGCAGCCAAACAGGTTGAGTATCAAGTTGTAAACCCTTCCAACACATGGCAATGGCAGACAGTAAGAGTGGGAGAGATTCCAGCCATGTGAAAGAAATTGGTGCCTCTTGCATTACTATCCATAGCTCTAGGTTGCAACATGCGTGTAAAAGTGCATTGCCATAGCAGCTCGGATTCCCTGAGTGATGTCACACTACACCACCATTTTGTATCGTTGACCCCAAATTGGACACGGACTCTACTTTCAAATTAAGGTATATGAGCACCTTTCGGCCCTCGCTCACCCAGAGAAAACAGCCCCAAGTAATGAAATTCTGCACAAAAGAACTGAGAGCATCCTGGCTAAGTTTGCAGATGATACAAAGGTAGGGGGAGAGACAGGTAGTATTGAGGAGGCGGGGAGGCTGCAGGACGATTTGGACAGGTTAGGAGAATGGGCAAAGAAGTGGCAGATGGAATACAACGTGGGGAAGTGTGAGGTCATGCACTTTGGTAGGAAGAATAGAGGCATAGACTATTTTCTAAATGGGGAGAGAATTCAAAAATCTGGAGTGCAAAGGGACTTGGGAGTCCTAGTCCAGGATTCTCTTAAGGTTAACTTGCAGGTTGAGTCGGTAGTTAGGAAGGCAAATGCAATGTTGGCATTTATTGCGAGAGGACTAGAATATAAAAGCAGGGATGTGCTGCTGATGCTTTATAAGGCTCTGGTCAGACCACATTTAGAATATTGTGAGCAATTTTGGGCCCCGTATCTCAGGGAGGATGTGCTGTCCCTGGAGGGTCCAGAGGACGTTCACGAGAATGATCCCAGGAATGAAAGGCTTAACATATGAGGAACGTTTGAGGACTCTGGGTCTATACTCGATGGAGTTTAGAAGGATGAGGGGGGATCTGATTGAAACTTACAGAATACTGAAAGGCCTGGATAGAGTGGACGTGGGGAAGATGTTTCCATTTGTAGGAGAGACTAGGACCCGAGGGCACAGGCTCAGAGTAAAGGGAAGACATTTTAGAACAGAGATGAGGAGAAACTTCTTTAGCCAGAGAGTGGTGAGTCTATGGAATTCATTGCCACAGAAGGCTGTGGAGGCCAGGTCATTGAGTGCATGTAAGACTGAGATAGATAGGTTCTTGATTGATAAGGGGATCAATGGTTATAGGGAGAAGGCGGGAGAATGGGGTTGAGAAACTTATCAGCCATGATTGAATGGCGGAGCAGACTCGATGGGCCGAATGGCCTAATTTCTGCTCCTATGTCTTATGGTCTGATGGTCTTAGCTAACCGACCAACAGATTAGCCCACCAGAGCTGAGCCAGGCTTAAGTGTGATACACAGCCCAGGAAAAGTAACTGAGAAACACACACCTGCTCCTCATGGTCCCAAGGACATATCCCCCACTTGTGATCATTAATGAATCTTGTGTTGGTGTCATTCTCTGATAGCAGAGCTCCTACAGCCTATAAAACAGCCCTGCTGTCTGCAGTCAGCCATCGTGAAACCTGAAGCAACGATGAAGATCCTTCTGCTGGCCGTGTCACTGGGCTTTGCTGGTAAACGTGTCCGACTTCCTTTCTTCCCCGTGGCTCTCTCGGGTTTCCTCTCACTCTCTCTGCTCCTCCTGTTGAACTCTTTCCCAGCCCATCTCTCTCACCCTCTGTCTCTCTGACTTGCTGTCTCTCTCACTCTCTGTCTCTCTCACTCTCTGTCTCTCTCACTCTCTGTCTCTTACTCTCTGTCTCTTACTCTCTGTCTCTGTCCCTCTCTCTCCCACTCTGTCTCTCTCTCTCTCACTCTCTGTCTCTCTCTCTCTCTCACTCCCTCTCTGTCTCACTTGCTGTCTCCCCCTCTCTCTCTCTCACTGTCTCTCTCACTCACTGTCTCTCTCCGTCTTTCTCACTCGCTGTCTCTCCCTCTCTCTCACTCACTGTCTCCCTCCCTGGCTCTCTCCCTCTCTCTCTGACTCTCTCATTCACTGTCTCTCTCTGGCTCTGTCTGTCTGTCTCTCTCTGACTCACTCTCACTCTCTCCCTCTCTGTCTGTCTCTCTCACTCGCTGTCTCTCCCTCTCTCTCTCACTCGCTGTCTCTCCCTCTCTCTCTCACTCGCTGTCTCTCCCTCTCTCTCACTCACACTCTGTCTCTCACTCTGTCTCTCTCACTCACTGTCTCCCCCTCTCATTCGCTGTCTGTCTCTCCCTCTCTCTCACTCACTGTCTCTCTCTCTCTCTCCCTCCCTCTCTGTCTCACTCTCACTCTGTCTCTCTCATTCGGTCTCCCCCTCTCTCTCTGTCTCTCTCACTCGCTGTCTCTCCCTCTCTCTCACTCACTGTCTCTCTCACTCTCTGTCTCTCTCCCTCTCTCTCTTTCTCTCCCTCTCTGTCTGTCTCTCTGACTCGCTGTCTCTCTCTCCCTCTGTCTCTCTCTCTCACTGTCTCTCTCTCTCACTGTCTCTCTCTCTCACTGTCTCTCTCTCTCACTGTCTCTCTCTCTCACTGTGTCTCTCTCTTTGTCTCTGTCTCTCTCTCTCTGTCCCTCTCTCTCACTGTCTCTCCCTCTCTCTGTCTTTCACTCGCTGTCTCTCTCTCTATCTCTCTCTCGCAGTCTCTCCCTCTCTCTCTCCCTCTGTCTCTCTCCCTCTCTGTCTCTCTCCCTCTCTGTCTCTCTCTCTCACTGTCTCTCTCTCACTCACTGTCTCTCTCTCACTGTCTCTCTCTCTGTCTCTCCCTCTCTCTGCCTTTCTCTGTCCCTCTGTCTCTCTCTCTGTCTCTCTCTCTGTCTCTCTCCCTCTCTGTCTCTCCCTCTCTGTCTCTCCCTCTCTCACTCTGCTGCTTGTCCCTCCGTTTACTCCAGTGTTTAACGGTGATCTCTCCGTCTCTCTCTCTCTCTCTGTCCCTCTCAGTCTCTCTCCCTCTCTCTCTCTCTGTGCTGCTTGTCCCTCCGTTTACTCCGGTGTTTAACGGTGATCTCTCTTCTCTTGGTACCACAGCTGCTGCCCCTCGCGATGACGACAAGATTGTTGGTGGTTACGAGTGTGCGAAGCACTCAGTGCCTTGGATTGTCTCTCTCAACGTGGGATGGCACATGTGTGGGGGGTCTCTGATCCACCCCCAATGGGTGGTCTCCGCCGCTCACTGCTTTCAGAGGCAAGTACCGAGGGCTCTGCGTGAAAAGAGGGTCAACGATCAAAGGGAGAGTTGATGCTTCGAACCCAGAGCTTGGTTCTCGAGTTTCGCAGGCTTCTCGATGAGCCTCCCAAGATTGGGTTTGCATCGTGTGGGGAGGGTTGGGACGACCGAAGCCATTGCCTTCGGTCCCCGTGAGCAACTCCGATCCCCAGTCACCGATACCCCCGCCTTCCCCTCCCTGGTCACTATCTGACCAGACCATTCTCACCCTCATTGTCCAATTCACCCTGAGCTGAGCATCCATCCCCCTATCATCCCCATCGCCAAGACCGCCCATTTCCACCTCCGTAACATCAGCCCACCCCACCCCTGCCTCAGCTGATCGACTGCAGAAACCCTCGTCATGTCTTCATGATCCTTCAGCCTCGACCGTTCCAACACTCCAATGGCCGCCCTGCCATCTCCCCCCCTCTCTGTGACCTTCAACTCATCCAAAACTCTACAGCAACCCCCCCCCCCGTATCCTAACTCGCATCAAGCCCCGTTCACACATGGCTCCCTGTTACTGACTGACCGACATCGGCTCCCAGTCCGGTAACACATTGAATCTAAAACACGTGTGTTCCGATCCCACAGCCTCACCATCCCCATCTCCTCCAGCCCCTACAAACCCCCTCGACCACTGCATGCCTCAGGGTCTGGCCTTTGGCCTACCTGGAATTCCGTTGGTTCCTTTTTGGAAGGGAGGAAGGCCGGAACAACTATCCGCATAAAGGGGGGGGAACCCAAAGGACCCTCAGATGAAAAATTATTGCTGCAAGAGATGAAACTTGCTTGCGGGGTGGGGGGGGGGTTAAGCAACTGAGGGATATTGAGCAAGGGCTGTAAGCCGGCGCTCAACAGGCGCCATTGGCAACAAAATGGAGGACCAGGCCCAACAGGCCTGTCTTCCCAAGTGTTCACGAGGCCTTCTCATTGCCCCGTGGAAAACAGACTAGCGTTCCCTTTCCTGTCATTCCCAGCCCAGGGAGCTGACGGGGGGGAAAACCCGAGTTAGCGCTGTGCGCGCCAAAGGGCTGAAGCAAGATGGCCGCCGGTCAACCGCCGTCTCGCTCTAAGCTGGTTCTCTATCTTGTTCCTTAGACGTGTCCAGGTGCGTCTGGGCGAGCACGACATCGCGGCCAGAGAGGGCACCGAGCAATTCATTAAATCCGTCAAAGTCATCAGACACCCCGGGTTTAACCACAAGACGCTGGACAACGACGTCATGCTGATCAAACTGTCCAAACCCGCCGCGCTCAACGACCACGTGGGGCCCATCGCCCTGCCCAGCAGCTGTGCCTCCGCCGGGGAATATTGCCTGATATCCGGCTGGGGAAAGACCGAATCCAGCGGTAAGGGGCAGAGAGGGAGTTGACTCGGGCCCCGGGTCACTGCGAGTGCTCGCTGGGGGGGGGGGGGGAGGGGGGGTGTGTGGGAGGGAGGTCAGGGTTTAGCAATGGGCCGCAAGATGGTGGCCCTGACACGGAGCTGCACCGATCGCAATAATCCCACGGGGTCTTCAGTCAACAGGCCGACATTTATCAGCAAAGGACGCTCCTCGCCTTGAAGGCGGCCGGCGCCTCTTCCTGTTGGTGCAGCGCAAACTCCCGCCTCTCTCCCTCGAGCGCCTCAACCCTTCACCCGACCCATTACCCTGAGGCGCAGGGCGTGTCGACCTCCAGCTAAATGCCGCAAGCTGCCTCACTCTGCGCAGAAAGATCCCACAAACAGCTCTGAGGTTCACTCCAGAAACCTGAGCACTCCTGGCGTCAGCGCCGAGGGAGCGCTGCCCACCCAGCGGTGCTGTCTTTTTCAGGCGAGACGCTTCCTCGCCCAGTCCTCGCCTGTCCCCTCAGGCGGGTGTGAAAGATCTCCCGGCCCCTGCGTTTCGGAGAGGAGAGGGTGGGAGCTCTGCCCGGTGACCTGGGCCCAATGCGCATCCCCACCCCCAACACCGAAACAGATCATCCAGTAATTGTCTCTTTTGCTGTTCGCGGGATCTTGCTGTGCACAAACCAGCTGCTCTGTCTCCCCCCCGTCCAAGACTTGATTAAAAGTGCGTCACTGGCTGTGAGGTGTTGTGAGATGCGCTGAGGGGGTTATGGAAACGCCCGATCGTACGTTGGAAGTGAGAATGTGCAGCACCGAATGTTTTGACCCCCGTGTAGGTGTGGATAAGCTCGCGTGCCCTCTAACCTCTGACCTTTGCTTTGATTTAGAGGTCAGCGGGGACCAGCTGCAGTGCCTGGATGCCCCAGTTCTCAGTGATGCCGATTGTGAAGGTTCCTACCCGGGGCTGATTACAAACAACATGATGTGCGTCGGTTATCTGGATGGCGGGAAGGACTCTTGCCAGGTACGGGCCCTTGAACAATACGGGACATCCCAGAGGGACCCCCGCTCCCTATCACGGGGAGGGGAGGGGGGGTAAAGGCAGTAAGAGCGGGGCTCAACTGGATTGCTCCCTGGGAGAGCCAGCATGAACAGGATGGAGCGAATGGCCGTCCTGAACCAGGTGATCTAGGGTAGCAGTCTGTACGTAAGCTCGGACTGCTCCTCAGGGCCCCAGTGGGGTGGTCATTCAGCCTCCTGCTGCCCTCACGAGGTGACGGTGGCCGTGGATGTTGTTCAGTGTGATGTCCCGATTCAATTTCAAACCACACCCCCCACCCCCCCCAAAAACCCATTTCCAACACGTGGCAGGACATTGAGTGAGAGCTGGAGGAGCTGGTCAAGGGACCTGTTGCTCCATCCTACAGCAGACATGCTGACCTTACGGGGACCCACAGCCATTTCGGTGACAGACAATAACCCCACACTTCACACCTTCATCCTCAGACCCGCCACCAGAAATCCCACAGGAGCGCAGCCAATGTTACTTATTGTTGGATACATTGAACTCGACACAGCCCCTACACCCCTCCCTATCTCTGTAACCTCCTCCAGCCCCTACATCCCTCCCTATCTCTGTAACCTCCTCCAGCCCCTACACCCCTCCCTATTTCCTTAACCTCCTCCAGCCCCTACACCCCTCCCTATCTCTGTAACCTCCTCCAGCTCCTACACCCCTCCCCATCTCTGTAACCTACTCCAGCCCCTACAACCCTCCCTATCTCTGTAACCTCCTCCAGCCCCTGCAACCCCAACTCTGTAACCTCCTCCAGCCCCTACAACCCTATCTCCATAACCCCCTCCTGCCCCTACAACCCTCCCTATCTCCGTAACCTCCTCCAGCCCCTACATCCCTCCCTATCTCTGTAACCTCCTCCAGCCCCTACAATCCTCCCTATCTCCATAACTTCCTCCAGCCCCTACATCCCTCCCTATCTCCATAACTTCCTCCAACCCCTACAACCCTCCCTATCTCTGTAACCTCCTCCAACCCCTACATCCCTCCCTATTTCCGTAACCTCCTCCAGCCCCTACATCCCTCCCTATCTCTGTAACCATCTCAGTCCCTACAACGCTCCAAGATCTCTGCGCTCCTCCAATTCCGGCCTCTTGGCCATCCCCCAATTCCCATCGCTCAACCATTGGCGGCCGTGCCTTCAGCTGCCTGGGGAGTTAAGCTGATGAATTCCCTCCCTAAACCTCTCCACCTCTCTGTCTCTCTCTTGTTCACGTGCTCTCTCTCTCTCTCTCCTCCTTTAAGACGCTCCAGCCTTTTTGACCGAGGTTCTGATCACCCGTCCCTAATATTTCCTTACGGGACTCCATGTCAAATGCCGTCTGATTAACGTGGCTGCGAAGCTTCTTGGGGACGTTTTACTATGATACAGGCGCTATATAAATGCAAGATGAACCAGGGGGAAGCTGTGCCATGGGAGGTTGGCCAATATTCGGCGTGGTTGAGTGTTTGCGGTGAGCAGGCGGGTTTAGAACTCTCTTTAAGCGCTGACCTCACCATGCGGAGCTGCTGATGGATTTGATGTGCTGTTCTTCCACAGGGAGACTCGGGTGGTCCGGTCGTGTGTAATGGAGTGCTCCAGGGCGTCGTGTCCTGGGGGTACGGCTGTGCAGATAAAGGCTACCCCGGAGTCTACACCAGGGTCTGCAAATACGTCTCCTGGATCCAGGACATCATCGCCGCAAACTGAGCTCATCACTTGGCGGGGGAGAGCCCTCCGAGCTAATATGGTGCTGAATCATTCTCTGCTCCGTGTCCGAGGCCTGACCTCTCTGTACCAGCTCATGGAAAAAAATCAATAAAAAGAATTGCAAAAATACACCAGACTTTGTCTTTTCCAGTCTGAGGAGCTCCCACCCTCAATGTTCTCCCCCCCGCATCGATCGCATCAGCTTGGCTCCTGTTGGCTTGCGTTTACTAACCGAGCGGTTGAAGATGATCAAAGGATTCAATAGGGTCGATAGAGAGAAACTATTTCCTCTGGTGGGGGGTGTGGGGGGAAAGAGTCCAGAACAAGGGGGTGGAACGTTAAAATTCGAGCCAGACCGTTCAGGGGGTGATGTCAGGAAGCACTCCTTCACACAACGGGGAGTGGAACTCTGGAACTCTCTTCCAACGCCCCCCCACCCCACCAAGAAAAAGGGGCTGAGGATGCTGAAGGGGTCAGCTGGAACCGAGCTGTGGTGTAGATCAGCCGAGATCTGATTGAACAGCAGGTGAGGGGCCGAATAGCCTCCTCCCCTGCTTCCTCAGGGATGCTGTCCGCTGAATGGTGAACGATTTTAAAGTGGTGCGCAGCGAGAGCTGGTGAGTTAAGAGCAAGCCTCAGAGGAATTCTGGACCATTGCACGCTTTGTCTGAGGCAAGGTTTACTGCATTCTTAAGAGAAAGCTGGCCCGATATTTGAATTCGAGGAAGACACAGGGATAAGAGGAGAGGGCACGGGGTGGGGAGGCAGTGGGATCAGTGTCACAAAGACCATCGCCATGGCTTCCTCCCCTGGTCTAAACGTCCCTGCTTCACTCAGGCTCCTGCAAAACTCCCATTGTTCCAGCTTCCTTTACCAGGTGGGTAGACTGTGGCAGGGTGGCAACTGAACTGCAGTAGGCCTCGCGACTGAGAGCCGTCCTATCCTGAGCCAACAGGCTCATTGCCGCCAAACGTGGACAATGCGGCGATGGCCTTGGGGGTGGGGAGGCTGCAGGATGAGAATGAGCTAAATGGACACATCCACAACCCCTCTCTGAAACCTGCAGCAACACTGCATGCAATTATTCAGTGGCAGCCATTTTGCAGACAGCAAGATCCCACAGCATATTTGACTTGTCCGACACCAACATGGTCGCCTCCTAACTGCCCTCTGACGTGAAGTCCTGAGACGGATTAAACCACGACCAGCAGTTCAAGAGGGCGGCTCACCACCACTTTCTCTGGGGCCGCTAGGGCTGGACATTAAAATGTCGGCCTTGCCAATGATCCCCATATGAATTTTTATTATTGTTTTAAAGTTCTCAAGCCAGATCTCAGGTCATGACCTCCCGACTCTGGATTCTGCGGGCTGAACCAGGTGGACCAATCTTGGGGAAATTAATCTCTCCCAAGCTGAGCTATGCAACGGGATGGTCAAATGGGCAGCTAAGTGTCAGAGGGAATTTAACCCTGAAAAGTGTGAGGTGATACACTTTGGAAGGAGTAATTTGACAAGGAAGTATTAAATGAACGGCATGGCACTAGGAAGTTCTGAGGAACAAAGGGACCTTGGCGTGTGTGTCCATAGATCTCTGAAGGCAGAGGGGCATGTTAGTGGGGTGGTGAAAAAGGCAAATGGGACACTTACCTTTATCAATCGAGGCATAGATTACAGAAGTAGGGAGGTCATGTTTGAAACAAAAACAGAATTACCTGGAAAAACTCAGCAGGTCTGGCAGCATCGGTGGAGAAAAGAGTCGACGTTTTGAGTCCACATGACCCTCATGTTGGAGTTGTATAGAACCTTGGTGAGGCCACAGCTGGAGTACTGTGTACAGTTCTGGTCGCCACATTATAGGAAGGATGTGTTTGCACTGGAGGGGGTGCAGAGGAGATTGACCAGGATGTTGCCTGGGATGAAACATTTTAAGTTATGAAGAGAGGTTGGATAGACTTGGGTTGTTTTCGTTGGAGCAGAGAAAGACTGAGGGGCGACCTGATCGAGGTGAACAAGATTATGAGGGGCATGGACAGGGTGGATAGGGAGCAGCTGTTCCCCTTAGTTGAAGGGTCAGTCAGGAGAGGACATAAGTTCAAGGTGAGGGGCAGGAGGTTTAGGGGCGATGTGAGGAAAAACGTTTTTACCCAGAGGGCAGTGACGGCCTGGAATGCACTGCCTGGGAGGGTGGTGGAGGCAGGTTGCCTCGCATCCTTTAAAAAGTAGCTGGATGAGCACTTGGCACTTCATAACATTCAAGGCTATGGGCCACGTGCTGGTAAATGGGATTAGGTAGGTAGGTCAGGTGTTTGTCACGTGTCGGTGCAGACTCGATGGGCCGAAGGACCTCTTCTGCCGTGTGTGATTTGCAACGTCTCTCAAACTGGTGGTGAGGTGGGAGAGTGACTGCCCTTGACATCAAGGCAGCATTTGACTCAGGGAGCCCTAGTCGATGGGAATCAGGGGGAAAACTCTCCGCTGGTTGGAGTCATGCCTAGCACAAAGGAAGATGGTTGTGGTTGCTGGAGGTCAGTCATCTCAGCTCCAGGACATCACTGCAGGAGTTTCTCAGGGTAGTGTCCTCGGCCCAACCATCTTCAGCTGCTTCATCAATGACCTTCCTTCCATCATAAGGTCAGAAGTGGGGATGTTCGTTGATGATTGCACAATGTTCAGCACCATTAGTGACTCCTCAGATACTGAAGTAGTCCATGTGTAAATGCAGCAAGACCTGGACAATATCCAGGCTTGGGCTGACAAGTGGCAAGAAGCATTCACGCCACACAAGTGCCATCTTCAACAAGAGAAAATCTGACCATCCCTCCTTGACATTCAATAGCATTACCATCACTGAATCTCTCACTATCAACATCCTGGGGGCTATCATTGACCAGAAACTGAACTGGACTAGCCATATAAATACTGTGGCTACAAGAGCAGGTCAGAGGCTGGGAATCCTGTGGCGATTAACTCAACTCCTGACTTCCCAAAGCCTGTCCACCATCTGCAAGGCACAAACCAGGAGTGTGATGGAATACTCCCCACTTGCCTGGATGAGTGCAGCTCCCACAACACTCAAGAAGCTCGACACCGTCAAAGCAGCCCCGCTTGATTGGCACCACATCCACAAACATTCACTCCTTCCCCCACCGACGCACAGTAGCAGCAGTGTGTACCATCTACAAGATGCACTGCAGCAAGTCATCAAGACTCCTTCAACAGCACCTTCCAAACTGCGATCTCTCCCAACTAGAAGGACAAGGGCAGCAGACAGATGGGAACACCACCACCTGGAAGTTCCCCTCCAAAGTCACTCATCATCCTGACTTGGAAATATATCGGCCGTTCCTTCGCTGTCGCTGGGTCAAAATCCTGGAACTCCCTCCCTAACAGCACTGTGGGTGTACCTACACCGCAGGGACTGCAGCGGTTCAAGGAGGCAGCTCACCACCACCATCTCAAGGGGGCAATTAGGGAATGGGCAATAAATGTTGGCCTGGCCAGTGATGCCCACATTCTGCGAAAGAATGAAAAACCTGGTAAGGACGGCTAGCTCAGTGTGGGCCGACAAATATATCCAGGAAAATTCAAATAAATTACAGGGCTAATTATAAATTTGAAGGGGAGTTAAGGCTGCCAGAGTGTCTGACCGGATAAAGTGTGACAATTACAGGAGGGCAAGATCAGACCGAAGGATCCCAGGAGACACGAGAGAGAGAGAGAGAGAGAATCACACCTTGTGGGTTTAATATTATACACAGTTTTTACAAGCGAGCCAGATCTCTGAGTGACCAAGAGTCGTGCCCAGGTTCATGCCCAAGGCTGTCAGTGATACCCAGAAGACCAAGTGCGATGGGAATACAATCCCAGATATGCCCCCGAGCAGCCTGAAATGGTTGATGGTCCCCGGGAGGAGAAGGGCTGGGGTGCAGGGAAGCGATCGCAATCCATTGCCTTGCCTTCTGTCCCTAACGGTTGGAGCTCCCAGCTAGGCTGCACTGGAGGCCTGGGATTCACCTGTGCCCGAGGTCCCCTTCCGCGCCGCCTCCTCCCTGTAGCCCTTCAGCAGCTGATTGACCAGGGTCTTCTCGTTGGCCCCCGGGCGCCGGGCGATGAGGGGGGGCAGAGGGTTGCGTCGGTACTCGATGGCCGCCATTTTGGCGCTGTCCTTCTGGCGGGTCGGGATCTGCATCATCCGAACGTAACTCCCCTGGTGGTCCTGGAATCGTGGAGCCAAGACCTGGAACAGCTTCGGGATGAGATCTTTCTCCTGACGGGAGAATAGAGAGGGGTTTATTCCCAGGAACACGCCACTCAGCACACACCTCACCCCATACGCAGGCCTAAAATAAAAACTTCCTTCGCAGCGTCAGTCGTGGTTCAGTGTGTTCAGTGCTCGCTCTCTGACTCTCTCTCTCGCGCGCGCTCTCTCTCTCTTGCTCTCGCGCGCGCTCTCTCTCTCTTGCTCTCGCGCGCGCTCTCTCTCTCTTGCTCTCGCGCGCGCTCTCTCTCTCTTGCTCTCGCGCGCGCTCTCTCTCTCTTGCTCTCGCGCGCGCTCTCTCTCTCTTGCTCTCGCGCGCGCTCTCTCTCTCTTGCTCTCGCGCGCGCTCTCTCTCTCTTGCTCTCGCGCGCGCTCTCTCTCTCTTGCTCTCGCGCGCGCTCTCTCTCTCTTGCTCTCGCGCGCGCTCTCTCTCGCGCGCGCTCTCTCTCGCGCGCGCTCTCTCTCGCGCGCGCTCTCTCTCGCGCGCGCGCTCTCTCGCGCGCGCTCTCTCTCGCGCGCGCTCTCTCTCGCGCGCGCTCTCTCTCGCGCGCGCTCTCTCTCGCGCGCGCTCTCTCTCGCGCGCGCTCTCTCTCGCGCGCGCTCTCTCTCGCGCGCGCTCTCTCTCGCGCGCGCTCTCTCTCGCGCGCGCTCTCTCTCGCGCGCGCTCTCTCTCGCGCGCACTCTCTCTCGCGCGCACTCTCTCTCGCGCGCACTCTCTCTCGCGCGCACTCTCTCTCGCGTGCACTCTCTCTCTCGCGCGCTCTCTCTCTCGCGCGCTCTCCCTCTCTCTCGCTACCTCTCTCTCCCTCTTCCTCTCGCAACCGAGTCAGAAAGTCGTGGATTCAAATCCCGCTCGAGACTCGAGTCCTGCAAACCGAGACGATGCAGTGAATGCAGCGCTGTCGAGAGGGCAGGAGCCGGTGGGGGTGGGGGCACTGCGCTGTCGGAAGGCAAGAGCCGCGGGGAGGGGGGCTGTGCTGTCGAGAGGGCAAGAGCCGGGGGAGGGGGGCTGCGCTGTCGGAGGGCAAGAGCTGGGATAGAGGGGCAGGGCTGTCAGAGGGCAAGAGCCGGGGGGAGGGGGGCTGGGCTGTCAGAGGGCAAGAGCCGGGGGGAGGGGGGCTGGGCTGTCAGAGGGCAAGAGCCGGGGTGGGGGTGGGGGGCTGGGCTGTCAGAGGGCAAGACAGGGGTGGGGGAGGGGGGCTGCGCTGTCGAGAGGGCCAGTCTTCAATATGTGCCCTTAAACTAAGCCCCGAGCTGCTGCCTCAGTGGAAATAACCAATCCCACGGGCAGTATTTGGAAGAGCAGCAGAGCAAGATCCCCTCCCCCCCAACCCTCCAGTGTCCCACACCTATCACCATCTCACTAAAAAAAAAACCAGATGATCGGGCTTTATGGTCCCATCGCTGTTTGTGGGAGCTTGCTGTGCATAAATCGCCAGCCCCAGTGACCACGAAAAACCCTCCGTTGACTGTGAGGCTGCTTCAGGGGATCCTGACTCCTCTCAAAAGTCCCGCTCGCTGCCATCCAAGGCCGAATCAGAGCGGGACGGCTCAGCCACTGGCATGGACACGGCTTTCAAACCTCCCACACGGCGCGGAACTTACCCCGGGTGGTCAGCAGCCTGGGACTGCCCCGTGCCCCTGCACATGGCTGCAGGACAGGGTAGGGGGAGAGAGAGAGAGAGAGAGAGAGTGTCCTCCGGTTGAAGCCAGTCACAACCCAGCCTTTGGGACGTGCTGAGGGAGGGAGGGGGAACACGCTCTGCCTGGGTAAATGGAATGGCATGCGGCTGATCCTCCAAGTGCGGCATCACACCCTCGCACGGCCTCTCGAACGGAGCCGGCAGGGATCGTCCACCCTGGCGGCCACCTTTCCGTGAAGGCTCGTCGCTGTGGCCATCCAGGAAAGCACGGCAGCCATTCTGCACACAGCAAGCTCCCCGCGGACCAACCTCGCAACGCCCCCGCGCGGGGGCGATACTGACCGTCAGCCAGAAGTCAGCCATCTTCATGGCCCTGTCGTCCGTGTCACCCCGCTTCGCATAGTCCACCAGCTAGAAAGCAAAACGGGAGGTCAGTGAACATTCGCAAACTCCCCCCCTCTCCCTCACTCTCTCTCTCCCTGACAGAAAGAGGCCACTCAGCCCATCAGCCCCACCCTCGCTCTGCCCCACAGCAATCCCAGAACTGATCCCACTCTCTTGCACACCCCACCCCCACTTCGAAGCGTTTGACTAATTTCCTCCACCCTCAGGCGCAATGGCCTCGACTTCAATCGCCTCGAAGCACCTTCAGTTCACGTGGAGAGACTGGAGAAGCTGGGACTGTTCTCCTTCGAACAGAGAAGGTTGAGGGGGTGATTTATTAAAGTCATTGACTCATCCAGCACAGGAGGAGGACATTCGGCCCATCGTGCCTGTATCGGCTCTTTGAACGAGGTCGCTAACTAGTCCCACTGCGCCACCCGCTCCTGCTCTCTCCCCATATCCCTGCAAATTCTCCCCCCTTGCAGTATTTCTCCAACTCCCCCTTTTGAAAGTTCCTATTGAATCTGCTTCCACCGCCCTTTCAGGCAGCGCCTTCCAGATCACAACAACTCGCTGTGTAAAAAAACAAATTCTCCTCATCTCCCCCTCTGGTTCTTTTCCCGATTCTCTTCAATCTGTGTCCCTCTGGTTACCAACCCTCCTGCCGCTGGAAATCTTTATTTACCCTACTTTAAATAAGACACTCATAATGCCCAACGCCTGAGTTCTCTGTAACTTCCTGCAGTCCCCACAACCCTCCCTATCTCTGCAACCTCCTCCAGCCCCTACAACCCTCCCTATCTCTGTAACCTCCTCCAGCCCCCACAACCCTCCCTATCTCTGTAACCTCCTCCAGCCCTTACAACCCTCCCTATCTCTGTAACCTCCTCCAGCCCCTACAAGCCTCCCTATCTCCGTAACCTCTTCCAGCCCCTACAACCATCCCTATCTTTGTAGCCTCCTCCAGCCCCTACAACCCTCCCTATCTCTGTAACCTCCTCCAGCCCCTACAACCCTCCCTATCTCTGTAACCTCCTGTAGGCCCTACAACCTCCTATCTCTGTAACCTCCTCCTGTCCCTACAACCCTCCTTTTCTCTGTAACCTCCTCCTGCCCCTTACAACCCTCCGAGATCTCTGCGCTCGTCCAATTCTGGCCTCTTGACCATCCCCCGATTCCCATCGCTCCACCACTGGCGGCCGTGCCTTCAGCTGCGTGGGGGCCCTGAGCTCTGGAATTCCCTCCCAAAACCTCTCCATCCCGCAACACCCCGTTTCTCTCTCTCCCTCCTCCTTAAGATGTTGCTCAAAAGCCTCCCTCTTTAACCCAGCTTTTTGTCACCTGTCCCTAATATCTCCTTCCGTGACTCGGGGTTAAATTTTGTTTGATAATCGCTCCTGTGAAGCTTTTTGGGATGTTTTACTAATTCAAGGTCCTAGAGAAATACCATATTGCTGTTGGGAGGGGAGGAGAGCAGCTGCAGTCTGTGCGCACAGCAGGGCGTCTGGAGATGAACAAGGGGAGGAATTACCTTCTCAGCGTAGGGTTTCACCTCGTCGGCCCGTGCCAGTGTGGTTTCAATCCTCTCGTGCCGGACTAACGCAGTCACGAGGTTCCGTAACATATTGAGGCGGGATTGGGGTCCGAGGCCCATCCGACGGGCAATCTTGCCATGGCTGATCCACAGGGCAGTGGTGAGACGCATCTTTCCGAGGGGTTTGGGGTTCTGTGGGAAGGGGAGTGGAGAGAGGTCAACAAACAATCACAGCGTCAGGAGGGGAGGGCAGGCCAGGAGTGTCCCAATCGCAGGCTCGGGCAATCACCGCACCCAGGTCCAGAGTGCCCAGTGCCCCCCAGTACCCAGAATGACCAGTGCCCCTCAGGAACCAGTCCCAGGGTAACCAGTGCCCCACAGGACCCAGTTCCAGAGTTACCCGTGGCCCCCAGGACCCAGTCCCAGAGTGACCAGTGGCCCCCAGGACCCAGTCCCAGAGTGACCAGTGGCCCCCAGGACCAAGACCCAGAGTGACCACTGCACCCCTTCCCCTTAGAAGAAGTCCCAGATTGACCGCTATTCCCCGGACCCAGAGGGACTAGTACGCCCCACCGCACAGACCCAGTACCAGAGTGACCAGTGACCCCAGCACCCAGTGTGATCACCCCCCACAACAGGAACCAGTCCCACATTGAACACAATCCCCTCCCCAAAACCAGTCCCACACTGAACACCATTCCCCCCCCCCACCCAAAACCAGTCCACACTGATCACCAACCCCTCCAAAACCAGTCCCACACTGATCACCAACCCCCCAAAACCAGTCCCACACTGATCACCATTCCCCCCAAAACCAGTCCCACACTGATCACCAACCCCCCAAAACCAGTCCCACACTGATCACCAACCCCCCAAAACCAGTCCCACACTGATCACCAACCCTCCCGCCCCAAAACCAGTCCCACACTGATCACCATCCCCCTCCCCAAAATCAGTCCCACACTGATCACCAACCCCCCCCAAAACCAATCCCACACTGATCACCATCCCCCCCACCAAAACCAGTCCCACACTGATCACCATCCCCCCCAAAACCAGTCCCATACTGATCACCATCCCCTCCCCAAACCAGTCCCACACTGATCACCATCCCCCCCAAAACCAGTCCCACACTGATCACCATCCCCCCCCACAAAACCAGTCCCACACTGATCACCACCCCACCCCAAAACCAGTCCCACACTGATCACCAACCCCCCCCAAAACCAGTCCCACACTGATCACCATCCCCCCAAAACCAGTCCCATACTGATCACCATCCCCCTCCCCAAAACCAGTCCCACATTGATCACCATCCCCCCCAAAACCAGTCCCACACTGATCACCATCCCCCCCCACAAAACCAGTCCCACACTGATCACCACCCCCCCCCCAAAACCAGTCCCACACTGATCACCACCCCCCCCCCCAAAACCAGTCCCACACTGATCACCATCCCCCCCAAAACCAGTCCCACACTGATCACCATCCCCCTCCCCAAAACCAGTCCCACACTGATCACCATCCCCCCCAAAACCAGTCCCACACTGATCACCACGCCCCCCCACAAAACCAGTCCCACACTGATCACCACCCCCCCCCAAAAACCAGTCCCACACTGATCACCACCCCACCCAAAAACCAGTCCCACACTGATCACCACCCCCCCCAAAAACCAGTCCCACACTGATCACCACCCCCCCCCCAAAAACCAGTCCCACACTGATCACCAACCCCCCCCCAAACCAGTCCCCACACTGATGGTGAGTTGAACTTCTGAGATAGCCAAACCAAGTGAGAGAGAGAGAGAGGGAGAGAGGGAGGGAGGAAGAGAGAGAGAGAGAGGGAGAGGGGGAGAGAGAGGGAGGAAGAGAGAGAGAGAGGGAGGGAGAGGGGGAGGGAGAGGGGGAGGGAGAGAGTGAGAGAGAGAGGGAGGGAGAGGGAGAGAGAGGGAGGGAGGAAGAGAGAGAGGGGGAGAGAGAGTGAGAGACAGAGAGAGAGAGGGAGTGAGAGAGAGGGAGTGAGAGAGAGAGAGAGGGAGAGAGGGAGGGAGGGAGGGAGGGAGGGAGGGAGGTTTAGATGCCGGACTCCAGAGTGAAAGGACATGAGAAGCTGGGGATTTCTGACCCAAGCTGTCCAGTCCCCGGGTGTGTGGAGCTGGGAGCCCACAAACCCTGGGGGCCGGGTGGGAGGAGGTTTGATGGGACAAGTGAGCGGAGGGGAGGCCCCAGAGATCCCAGCCCACAGAGGTCACATCTCTGAAACAGGGAGCCGGGCCCGAGTGGGGGTTAATGTCCCAGGTGAGTATTTACACCCAGTATCCAGGGTGGGAGTCACATGGGGGGAGGGGGGGGCGGAGAGGGAAATCGCTCCAGGAGTTTCGCTAACTGTTGATCGCAGGTTTAACATGACTGATTATTGATGGTTTGAAAGGTATCGACGCTCCAGTTAAACTGGGAGGTGGAAATAAAATGAGTTTCGTTTCTGAAACGGGTGTAAATTTAATAAGTTAGAGTCTCCCGGGGCCTGGTCTCCCTGGGGCCGGGGCCTGGTCTCCCTGGGGCCGGGGCCTGGTCTCCCTGGGGCCGGGGCCTGGTCTCCCTGGGGCCGGGGCCTGGTCTCCCTGGGGCCGGGGCCTGGTCTCCCTGGGGCCGGGGCCTGGTCTCCCTGGGGCCGGGGCCTGGGGTCTCCGTGGGGCCGGGGCCTGGTCTCCCTGGGCCTGGTGTCCCGGGGCCGGGGCCTGGTCTCCCTGGGCCAAGCCTGCGCCTAGATTTCCTCCCGCGGCGGGATTTACCTCCGATTCTGTCCGTACCCGAGGCCGAGGCCGAGGCTGAGGATCTTCACCCGCGGGTCCCCCCTCGGGCGGGATTTTCACTCGGTTTCCTCCCGCTTTGTGTTTGGGCCGAATCTCAACCGTCGCTTCACCGCCGCCCGGGCGCCGCCATCTTAGCTCCGGCTCCGCCCCCCCGGCCGTCGCGCGCTCCCACCCCGCCCCCCGCGCGCTCCCACCCCGCCCCCCGCGCGCTCCAACCCCGCCCCCCGCGCCCTCCAACCCCGCCCCCCGCGCTCTCCAACCCCGCCCCCCGCGCGCTCCCACCTCGACTCCGCCCCCCCGGCCCCGCGCGATCCGGCTCCGACTCCGCCCCCCCCCCCCCCCCCCGCCCGCTCCCCGCGCGCTCCAACCCCGCCCCCCGCGCGCTCCGACTCCGCCCCTCCGTCCCCGCACGCTCCGACCCCGCCCCTCGGGCCCGCGCGCTCCGACTCCGCCCCACACCGGGCCCCGCGCGCCCCGACTCCGCCCCACACCGGGCCCCGCCCGCCCCGACTCCGCCCCACACCGGGCCCCGCGCGCTCCGACCCCGCCCCACACCGGGCCCGTGCGCTCTGGCTCCGCCCCACACCGGGCCCCGCGCGCCCCGACCCCCCCTCCCCCACCTCCACAAATTGAATGGCCTCCTGTACCACGGTGCCAAGGTCACTGCAGCCCTCACTCTCGTCCAAACAAACCGAGAGAACCTCAACCCTGTCGGGCAATTGCAGAGGCTGACACACCTGCACTCCTTCCCCCTGGGTCCCCTTCCCTGCCTCAGCGGCAGCCACACCCTCCTGCCCCCTGACCGCTGACCAAATCGGGAGACCCTACCCTAAGGGGTACGACTGCCTCCTGGTACAAAGCGTCGGGTAACTTTCCCCCCCCCCCCTCCCTGATGTGTCGCAGCGTCTGCAGCTCGGCCTCCAGCTCAAAGACCCTGAGTCGAAGCCTCTCAAACCGCAGACACTCACTACAGGCGTAGTGGATCGCACCAGCATCCAGGAGCTCCCACATGCTGCAGCCGTGGCACAACACCTGCCCTGCCATCCTTCTGTGTTTGAATTAATTACTTCATTATTCAATTATTTATCTTCTCTTATGTATTTCGTTAATCTTACCGCAAACTCCTGTACTATTTTAAACCTTAGGAATAGAAAGGCCTTAACCGCTGGCCAGATACTTACCAGAAATTCACCAAACAGCTAGCTCCTTCCATCAAAGCAAAATACTGCAGATGCTGGAAATCTGAAATAAAAAACAGGCACTGTAGGATTCGGTTCCTGCTCTACTAAAGGGTAAACAAGCTGGTTAAAATCAAGAGAGAAAATGCTGGAAGAAGTCAGCAGGCCTGGTAGCATCTCTGGAGAGAGAAACAGGGGTTAGCGTTTCGAGTCCATAGGACTCTGAAGAAGGGTCATACAGACTCCAAACATTAACTCTGTTCCTCTCTCCACAGACGCTGCCGGGCCTGCTGACTTCTTCCAGCATTTTCTCTCTCGATTTTAGCTAGCTTGTTACCCTTTAGTAGAGCAGGAACCGAATCCTACAGGGTGAAAAAGTTACAAAAAGCAAAGGAACACCTCACCTCCCCCCCCCCCCACCTCCTCACAGAACTCCCTCAACTCACCAAACTCTCAGCGTTCTGTTGAAGTCACACCCAGTACATGTGGGCGTATTCGTGCATAAATCATTGAAGGTGGCCGGATGGGGTGAGAGAAAGGTTAATAAAGGATACAGTGTTCTGCTCCTTTATTAATAGGTGCAGAGAGTACAACAGCAGGGAGGTTATGTTAAACTTGTATACAACACACGTTGGTCCTCAACCAGAGTACTGTGTCCAGTTTTGGACACCACACTTTAGGAAAGATGTGAAGGCATCACAGAAGAGGCAGAAAAGATTCACGAGAACGGTTCCAGGGATGAGGAACTTCAGCCACGTGGATACGCTGGAGAAGGTGGAACTGTCCTCTTTGGAGAGGAGAAGATTGAGAAGCGATTTGACAGAGGTGTTAGTAATCATGAGCGTAGGTAGGGAGAAACAGTTCCCATTGGTGGAAAGGTCAAGTACAAGAGGGCTTGGGTTTATGGCAATTAAATTGGTTTGATTAACGAGTTAAATTAATTGGCAAAAGAGGCAATGAGGTGACATGAGGAAAAGGTTTAATGCAGCAAGTGTGGAATGCACTGCCTGAGGGCGTGATGGGGGCAGATTCAACTGAGGCAGTCAAGAGCGATTTGGGTTATGATCTGAAAAGGAAGAATGTACAGGGTTATGTTGGGGAGGGGGGTGGGGTGGCGGGGAGTGACACACGGTGAATTGCTCATTCGGAGAGCCAGCATGGACATGACTGGCCAAATGGCCTCCTTCTGTTCTGTAGCCATTCTGCGGTAAATGAAATGACTGGTTGCTACAGGCGGGTGGCTGAGTGGGAATGTTGACTGGACTAGTAATGCAGAAACCCCTGACCACCCCTTCAGAGAAGGAATTCTGTCGACATGTGACATGAAACCCAGAGTAATGTGATTTTTTTTTTTTATTCATTCATAGGCTATGAGCTTCACTGGCTGGGCCAGCATTTATTGCCCATCCCTAATTGCCCCTGGAGAAGGTGCTGGTGAGCTGCCTTCTTGAACCGCTGCTGTCCATATGGTGTAGGTACACCCACAGTGCTGTTAGGGAGACAGTTCCAGGATTTTGACCCAGCGTCGGTGAAGGAACGGCCGATATATTTCCAAGTCTCCATCAGACACTCCCAGGACAGGTACAGCACGGGGTTAGATACAGAGTAAAGCTCCCTCTACACTGTCCCCATCAGACACTCCCAGGGCAGGTACAGCACGGGGATAGATACAGAGTAAAGCTCCCTCTACACTGTCCCCATCAAACACTCCCAGGGCAGGTACAGCATGGGGTTAGATACAGAGTGAAGCTCCCTCTACACTGTCCCCATCAAACACTCCCAGGGCAGGTACAGCACAGGGTTAGATACAGAGTAAAGCTCCCTCTACACTGTCCCCATCAAACACTCCCAGGGCAGATACAGCACAGGGTTAGATACAGAGTGAAGCTCCCTCTACACTGTCCCCATCAAACACTCCCAGGGCAGATACTGCACAGGGTTAGATACAGAGTGAAGCTCCCTCTACACTGTCCCCATCAGACACTCCCAGGACAGGTACAGCACGGGGTTAGATACAGAGTAAAGCTCCCTCTACACTGTCCCCATCAGACACTCCCAGGGCAGGTACAGCACGGGGATAGATACAGAGTAAAGCTCCCTCTACACTGTCCCCATCAGACACTCCCAGGGCAGGTACAGCACGGGGTTAGATACAGAGTGAAGCTCCCTCTACACTGTCCCCATCAAACACTCCCAGGGCAGGTACAGCATGGGGTTAGATACAGAGGAAAGCTCCCTCTACACTGTCCCCATCAAACACTCCCAGGACAGGTACAGCATGGGGTTAGATACAGAGTAGAGCTCCCTCTGCACTGTCCCCATCAAACACTCCCAGGACAGGGACAGCACGGGGTTAGATACAGAGTAAAGCTCCCTCTACATTGTCCCCATCAAACACTCCCAGGACAGGTACAGCACGGGGTTAGATACAGAGTAAAGCTCCCTCTACATTGTCCCCATCAAACACTCCCAGGACAGGTACAGCACGGGGTTAGATACAGAGTAAAGCTCCCTCTGCACTGTCCCCATCAAACACACCCAGGACAGGTACAGCATGGGGTTAGATACAGAGTAAAGCTCCCTCTACACCATCCCCATCAAATACTCCCAGGGCAGGAACAGCATGGAGTTAGATACAGAGTAAAACTCCCTCTACACCATCCCCATCAAACACTCCCAGGACAGGTACCACACGGGGTTAGATACAGAGTAAAGCTCCCTCTACACTGTCCCCATCAAACACTCCCAGGGCAGGTACAGCATGGGGTTAGATACAGAGTAAAGCTCCCTCTACACTGCCCCCATCAAACACTCCCAGGACAGGTACAGCACGGGGTTAGATACAGAGTAAAGCTCCCTCTACACTGTCCCCATCAAACACCCCCAGAACAGGTACAGCACGGGGTTAGATACAGAGTAAACCTCCCTCTACACTGTCCCCATCAAACACTCCCAGGACAGGTACAGCATGGGGTTAGATACAGAGTAAAGCTCCCTCTACATTGTCCCCATCAAACACTCCCAGGACAGGTACAGCACGGGGTTAGATACAGAGTAAAGCTCCCTCTACACTGCCCCCATCAAACACTCCCAGGACAGGTACAGCACGGGTTTAGATACAGTGTAAAGCTCTCTCTACACTGTCCCCATCAAACACCCCCAGAACAGGTACAGCACGGGGTTAGATACAGAGTAAAGCTCCCTCTACACTGCTGTCAAACACTCCCACTAGTGGAAGTAAAACATAACTACAGGGTGAAAAATTGCATCAGCAGTTCCTGTTATTAAAGTAGGGTTTTATAATGGTAACATTGACAGAACCCCTCACAAACACTCACACACAGTCTCTTTCACACACACTGACGCACCCTCACAGTGACTCATATTCACATACACTCTCACACGCACACACACACTCTCACACGCACACACACACTTTCACACGCGCACACACACTCTCACGCGCACACACACACTCTCTCACACACACACACACACACACACTCACACACACACACTCTCACACGCACACACTCACACTCACACACACACACACTCTCTCACATGCACACACACTCTCACATGCACACACACACTCACACACACACACTCTCACACGCACACACACTCTCACACGCACACACACACTCTCACACGCACACACACACTCTCACACGCACACTCACACGCAGAAACACTCTCACACTCTCACACGCAGACACACACTCTCACATGCAGACACACACTCTCACACACACACTCACACGCGCACACACACACACAGACTCTTTCGCACACACTGACGCACACACTGATTCATATTCACATACACTCTCACACACACACACACACACACTCACACGCACACACACTCACACGCAGACACACTCACATGCACACACACACTCTCACTCTCACATGCACACACACACTCTCACTCTCACACGCACACACACACACAGACTCTTTCGCACACACTGACGCACACTCACACTGATTCATATTCACATACACTCTCACACACACTCACACACACAGAGGGGCACTCCCAGCCTAACAGGGCTGTGAGTGTGCCTACACCACATGAACTGCAGCATTTCAAGAAGATTCAGCAGCGATTGAAGATTAGCAATAAACCCTGGCTTGGCCAGTGACGCCCATATCCCATGAACAAATGAGGACAAGTCACACACACTCACACACTCACCCTCAAACACATGCCTTTACACACACACTCTCACACACTCACCCTCAAAACATGCCTTTACACACACACCCTCCACACACACACCCTCAAAACACATGCCTTTACACACACACACTCCACAAACTCACTCTCAAACATATGCCTTTACACACACTCTCTCCACACACTCACCCTCAAACACATGCCTTTACACACACACACACCCTCAAACACATGCCTTTACACACACACACTCCACACACTCACTCTCAAACACATGCCTTTACACACACACTCTCCACACACTCACCCTCAAACACATGCCTTTACACACACACTCTCCACACACTCACCCTCAAACACATGCCTTTACACACACACTCTCCACACACTCACCCTCAAACACATGCCTTTACACACACACTCTCCACACACTCACCCTCAAACACATGCCTTTACACACACACTCTCCACACACTCACCCTCAAACACATGCCTTTACACACACACTCTCCACACACTCACCCTCAAACACATGCCTTTACACACACACACTCCACACACTCACTCTCAAACACATGCCTTTACACACACACTCTGCACACACTCACCCTCAAACACATGCCTTTGCACACACACTCTCCACACACTCACCCTCAAACACATGCCTTTACACACACACTCTCCACACACTCTCAGATGTACGCACTCATATACACACACACACACACACACGCCCCAACTCTCACAAACTCTAAAACATGCGCAATTAGACATATCAACCTGAAAATCTTGTTCAGACATAACCAAATGGGTTTGAAAGTGTGTGAGTGTGATGAGTGCATATCTAAATAATCTGTGGGTTTATCTCACTTTTAAACGATAAAATTAGTTTCGTTGGGTCTGGATTCTGTCCAGTCTGCACAGATGAGCATGAACTCAGGATGTGCGTCTTTCTCTGCTCTCTAGGTAGACACAGCAGCAGCTAGTGCTTCCGTTCAGTGATCTATCTGGCCTATAGACCCACCACTGTGTGTTCACTGTGGCTCTGTGGGTGCCTCAAGTCTATGACGCAGGAGGTCATGAGTTCATATCCCACTCCAGAGTCAAGAGCTCCATAATCCAGCTTGATGCATGCAGTGCCAGTACTGAGGTAGTGCTGCACTGTCAGAGGGTCAGTACTGAGGGAGTGCTGCACTGTCAGAGGGTCACTACTGAGGGAGTGCTGCACTGTCAGAGGGTCAGTACTGAGGGAGTGCTGCACTATCGGAGGGTCAGTACTGAGGGAGTGCTGCACTGTCGGAGGGTCAGTACTGAGGGAATGCTGCACTTTCGGAGGGTCAGTACTGAGGGAGTGCTGCAGTGTCGGAGGGTCAGTACTGTGGGAGTGCTGCACTGTCGGAGGGTCAGTACTGAGGGAGTGCTGCACTGTCGGAGGGTCAGTACTGAGGGAGTGCTGCACTGTCGAAGGGTCGGTACTGAGGGACGCTGTACTGTCGGAGGGTCAGTACTGAGGGAGTGCTGCACTGTCGGAGGGTTGGTACTGAGAGAGTGCTGCACTGTCGGAGGGTCAGTACTGAGGGAGCGCTGCATTGTCAGAGGGTCAGTACTGAGGGAGTGCTGCACTGTCAGAGGGTCAGTACTGAGGGAGCGCCGCACTGTGGGAGGGTCAGTACTGAGAGAGTGCTACACTGTCAGAGAGTCAGTACTGAGGGAGTGCTACACTGTCAGAGGGTCAGTACTGAGGGAGTGCAGCACTGTCAGAGGGTCAGTACTGAGGGAGCGCCGCACTGTGGGAGGGTCAGTACTGAGGGAGTGCTACACTGTCAGAGAGTCAGTACTGAGGGAGTGCTACACTGTCAGAGGGTCAGTACTGAGGGAGTGCAGCACTGTCGGAGGGTCAGTACTTGAAGGAGTGCTGCACTGTCGGAGGGTGAGTAATGAGGGAGTGCTGCACTGTCGGATGGCCAGTACTGAGGGAGTGCTGCACTGTCGGAGGGTCAGCACTGAGGGAATGCCGCATTGTCGGAGGGTCAGCACTGAGGGAGTGCCGCACTGTTGGAGTGTCAGTACTGAGGGAGTGCTACACTGTCAGAGGGTCAGTACTGAGGGAGTGCTGCACTGTCGGAGGGTCAGCACTGAGGGAGTGCCGCATTGTCGGAGGGTCAGCACTGAGGGAGTGCCGCACTGTTGGAGCGTCAGTACTGAGGGAGTGCTACACTGTCAGAGGGTCAGTACTGAGGGAGTGCTGAACTGTCGGAGGGCCAGTACTGAGGAAGTGCTGCACTGTCGGAGGGTCAGTACTAAAGGAGTGCTGCACTGTAGGAGGGTCAGTACTGAGGGAGAGCTACACAGTCGGAGGATCAGTACTGACAGAGGGCTGCACTGTGAGAGGGTCAGGACTGAGGGAGTGCTGCACTGTTGGAGGGTTGGTACTGAGGGAGTGCGGCACTGTTGGAGGGTCAGCACTGAGGGAGTGCCGCACTGTCGGAGGGTCAGCACTGAGGGAGTGCCGCACTGTCGGAAGGTCAGCACTGAGGGAGTGCCGCACTCTTGGAGGGTCAGCACTGAGGGAGTGCCGCACTCTTGGAGGGTCAGTACTGAGGGAGTGCTTGACTGTCAGATGGTCAGTACTAAGGGAGTGCTGCACTGTCGGAGGGTCAGTACTGAGGGAGTGCTGCACTATCGGAGGGTCAGTACTGAAGGAGTGATGCACTGTAGAAGGGTCAGTACTGAGGGAGTGCTGCACTTTCAGAGGTTCAGTACTGAGGAAGTGCTGCACTGTCAAAGGATCAATACTAGGGAGTATTGCACTGTCAGAGGGTCAGTACAGAGGGAGTGCAGCACCGTCGGAGGGTCAGTACTGAGGAAGCGCTGCACTGTCGGAGGGCCAATACTGAGGGAGTGCTGCACTGTCGGAGGGTCAGTACTGAGGGAGTGCTGCACTGTCGGAGGGTCAGTACTGAGGGAGTGCCGCATTGTCGGAGGGTCAGCACTGAGGGAGTGCCGCACTGTTGGAGGGTCAGTACTGAGGGAGTGCTACACTGTCAGAGGGCCAATACTGAGGGAGTGCTGCACTGTCGGAGGGTCAGTACTGAGGGAGTGCTGCACTGTCGGAGGGTCAGTACTGAGGGAGTGCCGCATTGTCGGAGGGTCAGCACTGAGGGAGTGCCGCACTGTTGGAGGGTCAGTACTGAGGGAGTGCTACACTGTCAGAGGGTCAGTACTGAGGGAGTGCTGAACTGTCGGAGGGTCAGTACTGAGGGAGTGCTGCACTGTAGGAGGGTCAGTACTGAGGGAGAGCTACACAGTCGGAGGATCAGTACTGACAGAGGGCTGCACTGTGAGAGGGTCAGGACTGAGGGAGTGCTGCACTGTCGGAGGGTTGGGTTGGTACTGAGGGAGTGTGGCACTGTCGGAGGGTCACCACTGAGGGAGTGCCGCACTGTCGGAGGGTCAGCACTGAGGGAGTGCCGCACTGTCGGAGGGTCAGCACTGAGGGAGTGCCGCACTGTCGGAGGGTCAGCACTGAGGGAGTGCCGCACTGTCGGAGGGTCAGCACTGAGGGAGTGCCGCACTGTCGGAGGGTCAGTACTGAGGGAGTGCTGCACTGTTGGAAGTGCTGCTTTTCGGGCAATAGATTGAATAGGGCCTCTACCTGCCCTTTCAGGTCAATGTAAACAATCCCACGGCCGCTATTTGGAAGAAGAGCAGGGGGGAGTTCTGCCCTGGGGTCCTGGGGCCAAAAGTTATCCCTCAAACAACATCATTTATAATAGACAGAGGATTGGGATGAGATTAGATGATAATGACATGGGCGTTTGAAGTGTTTCAATGCCTAATTAAACAACAGGAGCCCCACCTTTATGGTCTTTCTTAGACACCTGCTGGCTTAGAGTCAGCCATTCGGCCCATCGGGCCTGTGGCAGCTCTGTGAAGGATCAATCCAATTGGCCCCCACTCTCTCCCCCCCACTGCTCTTTCCCCTTCTAGTATTTGCCCAACTCCCCCTTTTGAAAGCTCCTGTTGAATCAGGTTCAGGCAGCGCCTTCCAGATCACAACAGCAATTCGTGTTGGAGATTTGTGTTGCGTTAGCATTGGTTTTTGGTTGAATGGAGATGGTCAAAGGCCCACCTTACTGCCCACAGAGAAATCTCACGGATCTGAAACAGTGTCTCAAAACCTTATCTCTTCTTCTTGGTGCAAAGGGGAAGAGGGTGTAAGTGCAGATCACCACCTGCCTACCCTGCTGTGGCTTCCAGTTGTTGACGCACTCTACCACTCAAGCAAACAGTTTTTTAAAATTCTTTCAAAGGATGTGGGCATCACTGGCAAGGCCTGCATTTGTTAACCAGGCCCTTGAGAGGGTGGGGGGTGAGCTGCCTTCTTGAACCGCTGCAGTCCCTGTGGTGTAGGTACACCCACAGCGCTGTTAGGGAGGGAGCTCCAGGATTTTGACCCAGCGACAGTGAAGGAACGGCCGATATGTTTCCAAGTCAGGATGGTGAGTGGCTTGGAGGGGAACTTCCAGGTGGTGGTGTTCCCCATGTGTCTGATGCCCTTGACCTTCTAGCAGTAGAGGTCGTGGGTTTGGAAGGTGCTGTCTAAGGAGCCTTGGTGAATTCCTGCAGTGCATCTTGTAGATGATACACACACTGCTGCTACTGTGCGTCAGTGGTGGAGGGAGTGAATGTTTGTGGATGGGGTGCCAATCAAGCGGGGCTGCTTTGTCCTGGATGGTGTCAAGCTTCTTGAGTGTTGTGGGAGCTACACTCATCCAGGGCAAGTGGAGAGTATTCCATCATACTCCTGACTTGTACCTTGTAGATGGTGGACAGGCTTTGGGGAGTCAGGAGGTGAGTTACTCACCGCAGGATTCCCAGCCTCTGACCTGCTCTTGTAGCCACAGTATTTATATGGCTAGTCCAGTTCAGTTTCTGGTCAATGGTAACACCCAGGATGTTGATAGCGGGGGATTCAGCGATGGTGAGGCCATTGAACGTGAAGGGGCGATGGTTGGATTCTCTCTTGACGCTTTCGCTCGGACCCTCTGTCTTGTTGCAGACCCAGAGGCAGTCCCTCATGCTGTGTCCAGAGTGAACGGGTCCCCAGATGGTGTCCAGAGTTAGCGGGTCCCCAGATGGTGTTGTCTCCCCGAATATTTACAGCAAAACCCCAAAATACTTGCGACCACTAAACCACAGCACCTCCCTTTGCCTCAACAGGAACAAAGTCACCTCAACTCAAGTTGGTGCCTGGCCCTTTAAAGACCCCTTCTAATGCTCTGGCACACGCATGACACACGCATAACCCATCCATGGCAGCACCCCTCCCAGCATGGGGCCTCTCACAGGCTGCGTCTGACATGGCTGGTTCCTCTGTGGACCTTAGAGTGCACACCGGTGGTACCACACAGCCCCGTATCACAGCACTGGTTACGTTACAAGGAGAGATTTCACAAACTCGGGATTGTGTTCCCTGGAATTTAGAAGGTAAAGAGGGGATTTGATCAAAGTTTTGATGATATTATGGGGAACAGAGCGGGGTCGTTAGAGAGAAACTATTTCCGTTGGTTGGGAGGGAGTCTGGGATTTGGGGGCAGAGTCTAAAAATGAGAGGCCGACATTTCAGGAGTGAAATTAGGAAACATTTCTACACACAAAGGGTGGGGGAAGTTTGGAATTCTCTTCCCCAAATGGCAATAGATCAATTGTTATTGATTGATTGATTGAGAGATTGATAGATTTTTGTTATCCAAAGGGATTAATTGATATGGGGTAAAGGCGGGTATGTGGAGTTAGGTCACAGATCAGCCAGGATTTCACTGAACAGAGGAACAGGCTTGAGGGGCTGAATGGCCTCCCCCTCTTCCTAAGACCTAATGCTCCAAGGATAAAACTACCTCCACACTGTCCCCATCAAACAGTCCCAGGGCAGGTACAGCACGGGGTTAGATACAGAGTAAAGCTCCCTCTACACTGTCCCCATCAAACACTCCCAGGACAGGTACAGCACAGGGTTAGATACAGAGTAAAGTTCCCTCTACACTGTCCCCATCAAACACTCCCAGGACAGGTACAGCACAGGGTTAGATACAGAGTAAAGCTCCCTCTACACTGTCCCCATCAAACACTCCCAGGACAGGTACAGCACGGGGTTAGATACAGAGTAAAGCTCCCTCTACACCGTCCCCATCAAACACTCCCAGGGCAGGTACAGCACAGGGTTAGATACAGAGTAAAGCTCCCTCTACACTGTCCCCATCAAACACTCCCAGGACAGGTACAGCACAGGGTTAGATACAGAGTAAAGTTCCCTCTACACTGTCCCCATCAAACACTCCCAGGACAGGTACAGCACAGGGTTAGATACAGAGTAAAGTTCCCTCTACACTGTCCCCATCAAACACTCCCAGGACAGGTACAGCACGGGGTTAGATACAGAGTAAAGCTCCCTCTACACCGTCCCCATCAAACACTCCCAGGGCAGGTACAGCACAGGGTTAGATACAGAGTAAAGCTCCCTCTACACTGTCCCCATCAAACACTCCCACGACAAGTACAGCACAGGGTTAGATACAGAGTAAAGCTCCCTCTACACTGTCCCCATCAAACACTCCCAGGGCAGGTACAGCACGGTGCTAGATACAGAGTAAAGCTCCCTCTGCACTGTCCCCATCAAATACTCCCAGGGCAGGTACAGCACGGGGATAGATACAGAGTAAAGCTCCCTCTACACTGTCCCCATCAAACACTCCCAGGACAGGTACAGCACAGGGTTAGATACAGAGTAAAGCTCCCTCTACACTGTCCCCATCAAACACTCCCAGGACAGGTACAGCACGGGGTTAGATACAGAGTAAAGCTCCCTCTACCATGTCCCCATCAAACACTCCCAGGACAGGTACAGCACAGGGTTAGATACAGAGTAAAGCTCCCTCTACACTGTCCCCATCAAACACTCCCAGGGCAGGGTTTGTCACAGAGAGAAGCTGCATCATGTGCGCTGCTGGGGGTTAAGATAGGACGGGGAGCAGTGTGATGCCATCTGTGGCTGGTTGGCCCCAGTGACTCACCGAGCCCGCTCGGAAAAGGGTGCCCGGAGTTCACCCCCGGAGCTGTACACCAGTACGGAGCAGGGGGAGGGGTGCTGGGCTTCCTACATCCATTGGGCGTGTTCCCTCCGTCTCCCTCTCTCTCCCTCCGGCGTTGTCACTGTGTCAGTGATCCAGAGGGAGTTTGCAGAGATGGAGGTCGGGGTGGTCGGCGGGCGGGGGCACGGAGAGAGGGAGTGAACTCAGCAGTCTATTTGGAAATACCATGACCTTCTGGCTGACAGAGCGCACACAGCAGAAACACGGTGAAAGATAAGAACTCGCAGGTGCTCGATTTCTAGAAATTTCCACGCACCTCCTCAAGCACACTTCCCGCCACAGGCTGTTGGTCTTTGAAGTTTGCAGACGCTGTGTTTTTTTATTCGAGACTTGCTCTGATGTGCCTGTGGGGCAGCCCCTTTTTCAGATCTGTGAGTCAAGGTTTGACACAGGTCAGCGAGTCCTGGTGTCTTCAGGAGGAAGAGGAGGAGGACAGAAGATTCACCCTGAGCCTCATCTTCCTCGATGGTCTCTCTGAACATGGCACACTCCAGGTACCGTGTTCCCTTACAGCCCTAGGCCGATAATTCCCCACCCTTACATCCAACTGGAGTGCAAAGGGATTTGGGAATCCTAGTCCAGGATTCTCTTAAGGTTAACTTGCAGGTTGACGCGGTAGTTAGGAAGGCAAATGCAATGTTGGCATTTATTTCGAGAGGACTGGAATATAAAAGCAGGAATGTGCTGCTGAGGCTTTATAAGGCTCTGGTCAGACCACATTTAGAATATTGTGAGCAATTTTGGGCCCCGTATCTCAGGAAGGATGTGCTGCCCCTGGAGAGGGTCCAGAGGAGGTTCACGAGAACGATCCCAGGAATGAAAGGCTTAACATATGAGGAACGTTTGAGGACTCTGGGTCTATACTCGATGGAGTTTAGAAGGATGAGGGGGGATCTGATTGAAACTTACAGAATACTGAAAGGCCTGGATAGAGTGGACGTGGGGAAGATGTTTCCATTAGTAGGAGAGACTAGGACCCGAGGGCACAGGCTCAGAGTAAAGGGAAGACCTTTTAGAACAGAGATGAGGAGAAACTTCTTTAGCCAGAGAGTGGTGAATCTATGGAATTCATTGCCACAGAAGGCTGTGGAGGCCAAGTCATTGAGTGTATTTAAGACCGAGATAGATAGGTTCTTGATTGGTAAGGGGATCAAAGGTTACGGGGAAAAGGCGAGAGAATGGGGTTGAGAAACTTATCAGCCATGATTGAATAGCGGAGCAGACTCGATGGGCCGAATGACCTAATTTCCGCTTCTATGTCTTATAGTCTTATGGAAACATCCAATCACCGTGTCTCCCTTGCCCACAGTAGAAGTCCCAAAAGAAACCTCTTGTCACACATCAACAACATGCACTTAGCATCTTTAACAGAATCGAACACCCCAAAGTGCTTCACAGGAGCGATTATCAAACAACATTTGACCCCGAGCGGCAAAGGAGATATTAGGGACAGGTGACCAGAAGTTCAGTCAAAGAGAGAGAGAGAGAGATGGAGAGGTTTAGGGAGGGAATTCCAGAGCTTAGGGCCCCAGGCAGCTGAAGGCACGGCCGCCAATGGTGGAGCGATGGGAATCGGGGGATGCTCGAGAGGCCAGAATTGGAGGAGCGCAGAGATCTCAGAGGATTGTAGGGGCTGGAGGAGGTTACAGAGAAATGGAGGGTTGTAAGGGCTGGAGGTAGTTACAGAAAGGGAGGGTTGTAGGAGTTGGGGGAGGTTACAAAGATAAGGAGGGTTGTAGGGGCTGGATGAGGTTACAGAGATAGGGAGGGTTGTAGGGGCTGGAGGAGGTTACAGAGATAGGGAGGGTTGTAGGGGCTGGATGAGGTTACAGAGATAGGGAGGGTTGTAGGGGCTGGAGGAGGGTACAGAGATAGGGAGGGTTGTAGTGGCTGGAGGAGGTTACAGAGATAGGGAGAGTTGTAGGGGCTTGGGGAGTTACAGAGTTAGGGAGTGTTGTAGGGGCTGGGGGAGGTTACAGAGATAGGGAGGGTTGTAGGGGCTGGGGGAGGTTACAGAGATAGGGAGGGTTGTAGGGGCTGGAGAAGGTTACAGGGATGGAGAGGGTTGTAGAGGATGGGGGAGGTTACAGAGAAATGGAGGGTTGTAAGGGCTGGAGAGGGTTACAGAGATAGGGAGGGTGGTCAGGGCTGGATGAGGTTATTGAGATAGGGAGGGTTGTAAGGGCTGAGGGGAGTTACAGAGATAGGGAGGGGTGTAGGGGCTGGAGGAGGATTTGAGGAGGCCTAGGAGAGATTTGGAAACAAGGATCAGAATTTTAAAGTTGAGTTGTTGCTGGCAGGGTCCGGGAGAGGGGGCTGCATAAGGCGCAAAGCACTGTGGCCCGAGGGGGGACCAGGACTCATTGACCAGGATTTAATGCCCCTCCTGTCCTGCGGGATATTACAGTCCCACCAAACCGAATGGAGATCTATATGGCTTGCCCCATCCGCTGGGGGTGGACGGGGGGTGGGGGGGGGGGGGGGACACACACCCACGGTGAGGCCGTAAAATCCCGGTTTTTATCTCACATGGGGTTCTCTCAACCTCCAGACCGAGCCGATAGAGATTCGGTCCGGAAAGACCGGATTTTTTTCCGAAAAGAAAAGTCGAAATCCGCCAGCGCAACAGGACTCAATTCGTTTGGTGAAGCGGTTCTTTCAGGTTAGTTTCACCGACAGTCGCCGCGCTGCGCCTTCCGCTCTTCGGGCAGCTTCGTGGTTCCCATTTTTTTTTTTGGAAAACCGGCCACAAAGCCTGGCAGCTACCCAAAGGTCAGCAGCCAGCGCTCACAAGGACGTGTCACACCTGCGATCGCGATCGAAATGTAACGGACAAGGGCCGTGAAATGAAGGCAGGAATATTGGTTTAAAAGTTACTTTGGGTAAAGTCACGGTGAGACGTATTTTAACTGGGGGGTGGGCAAGGGTGGCTGTCAAAAGCAGCAAAGTTAACTCCCTTTGCAACAGAGGTGAATTCACTGAGCAGAAATACACACACACACACACACACACCCGAAAAACGGCATTTTGTACTCCTTGCTATGACACCAACGCTTAAGCCATAATACGAGCTCCAATCAGTAAACAGCAAAAGAGATGGACACTACGCAAGGCCCCAAGTTTAGTTATCTTGCTGCAGCAGCACCTTGACGGAGCTGAGCAACGTTGACAAAACTGTTGACGGTAACGTCGAGACCCGTTCCAGGAACACATTCAAAGTAATATTCCCTAGAAATGGAACTTCCTGCGGAAGTTTCGAAAGTAGAAATTTCTTTCCACCAAACGTAGGCTACGAGCGGGCATCTTCGACAGCACCCTCGCTTGCCCAACCCCAAAATTCACGTTAAATATCCCAACCCGGACCTGAATCCTCAGATTGGTTGGGGAGACCCGTTAAATCGACTTCCGACCCATCCTGGATCAAGCGAGTCTCATTCTGGGATTCGGGAAATGTCCACTTTGCCACTTGATGGATATCCTTGTTTACTTAGTCACTCTCACAATTCTTCCATTCCGCCACCAAGATTCTCTCCTAGAAATAAGCACTAGTTATCTACTCTTTTCGATATTTATTTAGCTCCGCGAATTATACTCTTTGTATAACCACCCAGATCGCATGCTTGCTTCTTAAAATAAATATGTGTGTTCTTAAAACTTCAATGGTCCCACTCAGTGAACCCAACTCCTATTCTCTAAATGGTGGGCGCATATTTACTGAGGGCGTTAACCCAAGAGCCTGCGATTGGAGGAGCAGCAAGGGTGGGAGAGAGGGAGCCTGTAACATCATCGCTTCAAAATAAAGGAGCTAGGAAATCTGTTTAAAAAAAAAAATGGTAAGTGAAATCCCTGGAATTCCTGTTAATTCAGTGACTGACGGAAGTTTACCTGTCAGCAGGCTTGGCGGGGTGGGATCACCAGGAGTGCATCAAGGGCACATAGTGAATCAGTAGCCTGCTTTTCACTGCTTCTTCCTGGCGTTCTTTAGTTTGCCTGCCAAGCTGGCCTTACAGATGCTCCTCAGTGGGTAGATGTCTTTGTCCTCCTCCTTCGTGCTGACTGGTCTGTAGCGGTCACCCACCAATCCACCTCATCTTACGTTGGAAAACGAAATAATCAAGCGGCAATGCATGAACAGATCTGCGGGCGCGTGACCTCACTGCCGAGGGATCCCTTTTGAAGCTCTCGATGTTATCGAGGGGGTCGTTACAGTGCTGGAGGAGGCCGTTCGGCCCATCGCGCCTGCACCTGCTCTCTGAGGCATTTTAACTCCGTGCCAATCTCCTTGCCTTTACCGCCCCCCCCCTCCCCCGTACCCCTGCACTTTTCTTCCTATTGAAATAATCATCCAACGCCCTCTCGAATCCCTCAATCGAACCTGCCTCCACCACACTCCCAGGCAGCGCATTCCAAAACCCGAACTACTCCACGTGTGAAGGAGCTTTTCCTCACCTCGCACTTGCTTCTTTCGAAAGGCGCTTTAAAACTGTGGCCTCTGGTTCTCGATCCATTTACGAGCGGGAACAGTTCCTCCCTTCTCCGCTCTGTCCACGCCCTCACGATTTTGAAAGCCTCCTCTCAGCCTTCTCCTCTCCGAGGAGAACAGTCCCAACCTCTCCAATTTTTCCTCATCGCTGAAGTGTCTCATCCCTGGAACCATTCTCGTAAACCTCCTCTGCACTCTCTCCAATGCACCTACATCCTTCCTATAGTGTGGTGCCCAGAACTGTACACAATACTCCAACTGAGGTCTAACCAGTGTCCTATATAAGGTCATCATAACCTCCCTGCTCTTATACTCTATGTTATCTTCCCTTGCAGTTGCAATGACCTGTTGAATGCAATCTGCTGGGGGAAATCAATAAGACAAGACTGGGCATTCAGCGCTCAAGTTAGTCATTGCTCCAGCTCCTCCAATCACGGGTTCCCTCTCTCCTGCTCTTGCCGCTTCTTCGGAGACAGAATCTGTGATTGGAGGAGCAGCAAGGGTGGGCAAGGAGGAAGCCTGTGATTGGAGGAGTAGCAAGGGTGGGAGAGGGGGAGCCTGTGATTGGAGGAGATTGAGCAGTTCCTCTGGCCATTCCCGCTGGTAACCATGCGGGAGTCTTTCAGCTGCACTGAACGATTGGTGACCACATCTTCCAGGAGGCCAAGGGGATGAAACAAAAAATGAAAGAACAGGAGGGAGCCTCAGTCAGTAACGTGGCTGGAGCAGGGCCCAGGGGAGCAGGGACATGGGGACAGGGATATGGGGGGGCAGGGACATGGTGGGGGACAGGGACATGGGGGGGACAGGGACATGGGGAGGGGGTGCAGGGACATGGGGGGACAGGGACATGGGGGGGACAGGGACATGGGGAGGGAGGGACATGGGGGGGACAGGGGACATGGGGGGGACAGGGACATGGGGGGTGGGTGCAGGGACATGGGGGGGACAGGGACATGGGGGGGACAGGGACATGGGGGGGACAGGGACATGGGGGGACAGGGACATGGGGAGGGAGGGACATGGCGGGGCAGGGACATGGCGGGGCAGGGACATGGGGGGGACAGGGACATGGGGGGGGAGGGACATGGGGGGGGATCAGGGACATGGGGGGGACAGGGACATGGGGGGGGACAGGGACATGGGGGGGACAGGGACATGGGGGGGACAGGGACATGGGGGGACAGGGACATGGGGGGGAGCAGGGACATGGGGGGGGCGGACAGGGACATGGGGGGGACAGGGACATGGGGGGGACAGGGACATGGGGGGGACAGGGACATGGGGGGGACAGGGACATGGGGGGGGATCAGGGACATGGGGGGGAGCAGGGACATGGGGGGGACAGGGACATGGGGGGGACAGGGACATGGGGGACAGGGACATGGGGGGGACAGGGACATGGGGGACAGGGACATGGGGGGGACAGGGACATGGGGGGGACAGGGACATGGGGGGGACAGGGACATGGGGGGGGATCAGGGACATGGGGGGGAGCAGGGACATGGGGGGGACAGGGACATGGGGGGGGAGGGACATGGGGGGGGATCAGGGACATGGGGGGGAGCAGGGACATGGGGGACAGGGACATGGGGGGGACAGGGACATGGGGGACAGGGACATGGGGGGACAGGGACATGGGGGACAGGGACATGGGGGGGACAGGGACATGGGGGGGACAGGGACATGGGGGGGACAGGGACATGGGGGGGGCGGACAGGGACATGGGGGGGACAGGGACATGGGGGGGGGGAGGGACATGGGGGGACAGGGACATGGGGGGGGACAGGGACATGGGGGGGGACAGGGACATGGGGGGGGACAGGGACATGGGGGGGGAGGGACATGGGGGGGACAGGGACATGGGGGGGAGCAGGGACATGGGGGGGGACAGGGACATGGGGGGGGGGACAGGGACATGGGGGGGGACAGGGACATGGGGGGGGGGAGGGACATGGGGGGGACAGGGACATGGGGGACAGGGACATGGGGGGGACAGGGACGTGGGGGGGAGCAGGGACATGGGGGGGGGACAGGGACATGGGGTGGGGGACAGGGACATGGGGGACAGGGACATGGGGGGGGACAGGGACATGGGGGGGACAGGGCCGGGGTGAGAGCCCTGGTGGAGCAGACTTGGAGGAGCGATTCTCGGGGAGGTGACACTCAGTCTCGTGCCAGTCTGGACTTGTCTGGGTCTTTGCATCTCCTGCATGAGCCAATCCCAGGGAACCGGAACGTTGCTTCCAGCGCTGCTGGGTTATCTGGAGCGACGCGAGTGGACGTTATATCCGTGTGTCTGGCGAGGGAGGAGGGAGCTTAGGCAGCAGCGAGTGAATGGGACTGTCCCCTCATCTCTC